>NC_133108.1:9405703-9705703 GCF_022965805.1 Primulina eburnea
ACATTTAGCGACGGTTTGTCGCTAAAAAACCGTCGCTGATTTAATCAGCGACGGTGTGTCGCTTAAAAACCGTCGCTGATTTAATCAGCGACGGTGTTTCAAAAAGCCGTCGCTAAATGTTCGAGCCGAGCTCAAACCGAGTCCGAGCTTCATAACTTCCGAACGAGCCGAGCCCGAGCTTTCAAACCAAAGGCTCGTAACGAGCCCGAGCCGAGAAAATAGTTTAACGAGCCAAGCCCGAGCCTGATACTGTTCGGCTCGGCTCGACTCATTGAAGTGATTATGGTAGACATGTTTACATGTTTAAAATGTAGTTTCTACTAGAATGCATAAAAAAAACAGTGTTTTAAAGGTTATTCGAGACGCGATCTAGGAATGGAGATCGGTGACCGTAAAAGGAAAATATTTTTATTAAAAGACTATTTTTAATAATTTAATATATGATATATTTTAAATGGTATTTTCGAAAATGGTGATTTTTGAGGTGTTTTACGTGCCGAGTCGTATTTCAAACCGGTAATCTATTTTTGACCAAAATAGAAACTTTTTGGAGGCTCTGTTAAATTTGAGAAAAGTATCATAAACAAAATATTTTAATTACTCACTAGTAGAATAATGGGCCTATTATCCTAGGTTATTGAGCCTAAACCTTTGTCATGGTATTTTATATTAAAACTAGTGTTTGAAAACCCTCAACTCCAACATAAAACACACACCTCACCCTATTAGAGCACTAGGACTCCTCCTTCAGCCAAGCAACACACACACGTTTAGGGCAGCACTTAACATGAGTTTTGAAGGAAAAATTCAGCAAGCTTCTTCCCCCGTCTCTCCGTCAACGTCCCTCACGTCAAGGATTGAATTTCGTGCATGAAATACGCAAAGGCACGTCTTAATCTTCCTTCAATCATCTTTCAGACCATATTATATGTATTGATACATGATTTCATGAAAAACATGATACAATTTTTATAGTTGTACGGCATAACATGAACAAACTAGAGTTTTCATCTTTTAAAACTCTTGTTTATGATGCACAAAGGGGCTGCCATGGTAGGGTTACTAGAAGAGACGTTTTTCACATGTTTAAGGGTCCTTAGGTGCATGTTTAAGGGATGGACATGATAGGGTGTCATGATGAACGAAAAATAGGGTTTTCATTGGATTAGGGTTTCGAACTTGGCTTCCTAGGAGGACACGACTCTTAGCGGATGTAGGGACATGTTCAAGGGTCCTAAGACAGGCTAGGCAAGGTCCTAGGCTAATCTGGGGGAGGGGGTGGTTCGATGAAAATGGATGGCGCAACTTCCTTGGGCGTGCACCGTGAAGAAAGAACGGATTGAGGGCTGGTCTTGTAGGGGCTATAGAGGTTGGTACAACTTCAGTATATCTCCTAGGATGGTCATCTATGATTTGGTTGGGACGTCCTTGGGCTAGGGTCAAAGGAATTAATGGTTGGACCAAGCTAGGGTTTGAACACGGACAATAAAAATTCAGTTGGCTTCCTAGGCTTGATCAAAGGTCTTAATTAAATGATTGCATTTTGGTTCAATAGGGTATGGTTAGGTGTTAATAAGCTTTGGTTCAAGATTGGTAAAAAGTTTGGTTAAGTTTCAAGTCGATCCGGGTTAAAACCAGGATATACGTTTCAATTTTAAAACAAATTAAAATGAGAAATTAGTCAAGGAGCTTAAGAATACGTCTAAGAAATATTTATGGATATGTTTTAAGGTGTTATGTTAATTTTGGATGTATTTGCGTCGTCTTTTTATGGTTTAAGGATAAATTGAGAAAGTTAGGGTTTCAGAAACAAAATGACCATTTTACACCATAAAAATATTAGACGTCTTGACAGCGCCCTGAATGATGTAATGAATGTTAAAATGTTTATTTTAAATATTTATGGAATTTTATGATGAAACGTTAATGCTAAAAGACGTGTTACATGCTTAGTTTAAAAGAAAAATGATAACTATATGCATGATTTTTTATAAGTGATGAAAATAATGATAAGTTGAAGGAAGTGATTTTATTGTGACATAAAGATATGATTGGGGATACCTTGAGGGAAAAAGCCCCAGTGGGAGTGTTGAAATATTTCATGTTCGCAATCTTGCTTAATTTTGATGTTAACAAAACTTGTTATTTTGTTACTAATGAACTTACCTAAGTATGCAGTTAGCTGAACGTAACTGAAGCTGTCGAAGAATGCAAACTGAAAGTATCAGCTGATTAATCGAACTGAAACAGTTCAGCTGATATATCAGTTGACCAGTTCAACTTAAAGAGTGAAATCAGTTCAACTGACGAGTCAACTGATTTCACCTGCCCGACTGAAGATCGGTTCAGATGACTAGTTTAGAACATCAGTTAGAACCTATCAGTTGCAGATCAAGGCAAGCTCACATAAATGGAATCCAGCTGTGCACAAAGGTACAAAAGCAATTGTCCAGTCAAAGGACAATAATGAGCGTTGCATCAATGTTTAAAGTCAAAACGTTCCAGAATGGTTGTTGGAAAGTATAGACACATTTCAAGAAACAGATTCATAATGCAACAGATACAATAATTGAGTCTCAATGTAGGATAAAGCTTCGCGCCTATATATAGAAGATGAAAATCAGTGAAGAAAATGGAATAAGAAGTGTGTGAAGTTCAAAAGAGAAATAGGGCATGTCAACTGCTTAGTATAGAAGAAAAATTCTCAGTGTGTTAGAACATCTTCGAGTTGTATTAATAGTTCAGTTCTCACGCACGCACACACACCATCACTCACGTTTACAGAGAGTTGAGCTTATTGACTAGCTAAGTGAGTCTTGCACAAAGACGTAAAATTTGTGTATGTAGTCTTTAACTCAAAGACGTTAAACAAGTGTTGGCTGGAAGGTGCTGCCTTCAGTCTAGGCTAGGATTTCAGTTAGGCAGTATGGTAAGTCCTAAGCTGAGTGGATTTGTACAAGGCATTGTATAATTCAAAATCTTCTAGTGGATCCTATCCGAGGTGGTAGAAGAGGTGATGTAGGAGCAGTTGAAATCTCTGAACATCCATAAACATATCTTGTGTTCCTAATTGTTTAACTAATGCTTTAAAACTGATTTGATCAGTTCAGCTGATATCAATTTAGTTCTCACCATAACTGAACTGATATAAGCCAAAACTGATTTCCCTTGTTATCAGTTAATCAGTTTACACAAGTTAAAAGCTTTAAATTGATTAGCTCTCTTGACGAAGGATTACTCGAGTATTTTCCGCTTGGTTTGTAACCAAACTCAATTTAATTCATCGGTATTTACATTCTTAGAGCAAGAGATATTGTAGCTCATTGATTTATTGTGTTTGAATCACCCTCAAAGGTGCCATCACACGGTCCATCAGGGAGCCTATCTATGAGAGAAGACCCTAGATGGAGCCCGGATGCGGGAAAAGGCTCCAGAAAGAGCCTATTTACAGGAGAAGTTCCAGAAGGAGACTGACGATCGTATTTCCATCGAAATTATATGATGATATGTAAGGCCAATGCTCAGTTGATGGCTGAGAGTGTCGCTGATTTCCCCGCCGCCTGTTACCATGGTTATACGTAGATGGATCCATCGACCTACAACTGAAACGAAGTTACAATTAATGATTTGACTTCAATAAAAGGAAAACATATACATGATGAAAGGAAATGTTTATGATGAAAGGTTTAAAGTTAGGCATATTAATAAAAAGCTATTTTTAGCAAAAGTATTTTATTGATGCATGTAATTGTATAAGTACTACTTGTTATCATGATTAAGATTTGCTGAGTCATCAGACTCACTATGTGTCATCGATGTAGGTCAGCATTATTTTTCTGGAGGACTTGATGGTTGAACTAGCTGGACTGATTATGTACATAACCCGAGGATCTTTGCTAGTTTTCCGCATTACTTTTATGAATTAAGTTTACTTTAAAGATTTTATGACTTATGATGCTTTTGAAAGATTTTTGAGGGATTAAGATGTTATGCTTTATTTTGAAGAATGTTAAATTTAGGTTGGGTTGACGTTTTTTATTTAATGTTTCGAATTGTGTTTTTTCGATTTTCAAATATTGGGTTGGTTGGTTTATTTTTAAATGATGCAAAATATTTATATATATGTGTATGTGTTTGGCCGAAAGCTTAACAAAGAAAAAAAATTCTAGTACATTTTAAATAAAAACGAGTAGTGGACGTTTCAAATTGATTATGTTGAGGATCGGGTTGAGTTTAGAGGAGGGGGGTGAATGAACTCAACGGCAAACTTAATCGATTTTTCAGAATGATGTGCTAGAATCCTGTTAGAGATGCTAGCGATTCTTTGTTCAGGTTTAAAGACCAACAGATCACAAGATAATGTGCGGAAACGATCTGTTGGTTAGTAGGTGAAAAATAGTAAAACAGAAAAACAGTAGATGACACAGGGTTTGTTTCTGGAAGTTCGAAGATGAATCTTCTACGTCTCCCCTTCTTCTGTTTCCAGAAGGTATCAATAAAAGACTTTGGTGAATACAGTACAACAGTTGTACACACCCACTTCAACAGGACTTACCCTTCGCCTACTGAAACTCTTAGTTTTACAACTCAACTACTTGAATGATCTTAAGTTCTGGAAATGACTCTTTTCCAGTTACAAATTTTTCTATTAAAGAGATAGTGAAGTGAATAGCTTAAAAAGAGATAACGAAAACATCTAGCACAATATGATCTCGAATGATCAAAAGTATGCAATGAAGCGTGTGATGATTTTTCAGTGTTGAGCTTTTAAGATGACTGAAAGTTCTAGCGATGCTCGAATGATATTTTTCTGATTGAGATTCGTTCACTTCTAGTTTCTTGAAAAGTCCTTCGTCTCTATATATAGGCTTTCTCCAATGTTCTAAAAACTGAACGGCTCTTTTGACTTTTCAGTGGTTCAGCTTTATTGCTGAAAATGGACCCTGCAGAATACACTAAAATAATCAGTCTCAGTTCAGACCAAAAATAGTAAACCGTCTTAAATGTTCTCGTACAGCATTTAATGACATTTAATGAAGCAATAAATTCTAGTATCACGTTAATAGATCAACGATAATATTTAAAGACTTGAGATTCGCAAAATTCTGCTAGTGTTTATTTCAAGTTTTGTATTCCTTCTAGTTCTGGTTTTAGCTAGATTAAGCAGTACTTGACAAGTGCTGCTACTAGTTTTAGCGCGGTATAAGTGCTTCTGGTTTTCTGCTTATTTACATCTACTGGTTTTGTACTTAAGCCAGCATCTACTGGTTTTTACTAGCATCTCCACAACAAAATTAAGTCTAACAGATTATTTAAAATCATATGATAAAAGGTCATCTTATTATGTCTAAATATGAATAATAAAGGGTGAGAAAGATGAACTCATATCTATATATCAAATAGAAAACGTAAATTAAAATTTTTAATTGTATTGTTTTATTTTTAAAAATGACATCACCTCGACGTCATAGTCCAATTATTCATGAATATGAATTTTTATTTACAATCATGTTGAAAATAAAATAAGAGGAAAAAAGAAAGAAAGAAGAAAATTAAGAATCAAGAAAAAATTATATTTTTATTTTTTAAAATACACCACATTTTCTCAATATTTTCATCGAATAAATGATATTAAAAAATCTATCAATTAGCAATTCAATAAAGTTAAAACATAGAAAAACCATAAGAGTCGTATATAGTTTCGTTAAATAATATCAACGTAACACAATGATAATTGAAAATAAATTAAACAATTTTATAATTACAATTTTGGGGGAAAATAATTTTAAAATATGTTATATAAAGTTTAATTGTTCGGAAAAAAATGAAGAAACAATAAAATATCGCGTTGAGGAATCATTATTGGTTGACAAAAAAATCGATTCGAATTACTTGAATCATAATATGAAATTATTATAAAATGAAAACTACATAATCAAATATATAAACGTTATAAAAGTAATAATAAGAAGAATATGCATTGTAGTTGCATAAAAAACTAAGAAACTTTTTATCGATTAAATATCACATATTCAAATGAAATTAAAATACGATTTTAAAAAATATTAATTAAATGTGTTAATTAAAATTGTTATGAAATGAAGTAATGCAAATCATTATAATCCGATAGTTACGGAAATTGAAAATTTTGCGATAAATAATTTACCTTGAATATGTTTTAATTTAAATGACCTTATATTTCAATTGACTAAAATATAAAGGACAATATAAGAGATTGAATTGCTGAACATTTAAAAAAAAAAACACACACAAACTAAAATAACTAGAAGACATATATATGGATAAAATTATATTGATGAGAAATATAACCAAATCTAATGCACATGAATGAAAATTCTTGATTTTATTTTTGTACGAAAAAAGTTAAATTTATATTTATTAATATAAAAATCTATGTATTCAACAAATAAAAAGTAGATGAATAAAAACTGAATGACACATATTAATTATACATAGATCAATCAAAGCACTACATATTAGATTACCATTAATATAATTTCGTTCATTTTGATTGTTTTTTGAAATCGAAGTATATTAACTCATTTGGCTCAAAAAAACTCAACACCTTCAAGAGAAAATGAAAATAATGATCATTGCCCACAAAAATTTATTTAAATTAAAGCTGTAAATTGAAACTATACGCTATTTAAATGTGACGGTTTTTTTTTTAAAACATAACTGAGATAGGAAAACTTCCAAGTCTGCAAAGCAACATATATAATAAAGAAATTGAACCTTGATGTTCGAAATGTAATTATGAAATTAAATCATCCAACCAAAGTGAAAAAAGAAGAAGATTCAAATTCTAATATTCGACAAACATAACAATTATAAAAGTACGATATAACAGTAAATATAATACTTATAAGTAGATCGACTCATCATGTTTTCATTGAAATAGAATACATATAAGAAAAAATATTTGTCGTTCGTTGGTTATTAGTGACATCTGAAAAACATTTGGGTTGAAATATGACTTACAAATTAAGTTTCGAATTAATGGATGCTGCCGAAGATAATAGCGATATCAAGAGTGAACTGTGAACCTCGATATGTAACTCTTGAACTAAACCGCCCAACCAAAACCAAATAAAGAAGAACTGTCAAAGTTAAATAGGAAAATGACTAAATAACCAAAGTGATATCAAAAGACAAACATAAGATATACCAAAAGACAAACAAGACATGAGGATAATTTAATAAACAAATAATAAAAACTAATATTTTTATAATAATAAAATATAATAGATAAGAAGTATGCAAAATTATTTTCTCGCAAAATTATTTGAAAGATTGATTCCCACTTGGCGTGTGATTTTTCTTAGAGAGACTATATCTTTGAATATTGACAACGTAAGAAATTAACAAATAGTTTATACATAAACAAAATATCAACAATTTACTTGTCTTGGAAGTTGACACACGACGCAAGTGGCATGGTGTCTTTTTTATCCTGTAAAAAAGGCTAAATCAGATCCCTAAACAATGACATCAAATATTTTTTAAAAATTAAACTTTACGCACACAATGATAGCCATCATAGTAATTCATCATGAGAATGATGGGTTCGGTTCATCCTCATCAAAGTGCGTAAAATATTGTACAAAAATCAGAGCATGGATATGAACCTTTTACTTTGAGTAAATCCAGTCAAATTATAAATTATTTTCTTGTTTAATATTTCTAATTACAAAGTAGACATATATCGTATTTTATGAAACAAATATCTTATTTGGGTCATCAATAAAAAATATTACTTTTTATTATGAATATCGGTAGGGTTGACTCGTCTCACCTGCTCAAGTTTAAAAGTGTATTGGGATCCAAAACTTAAACTTGCCACTTCTTGAAATTAAGGTGAAACCATATTTTAAAAAAATAGTTATCGAAGGGGGACAAGTAACATCCAAATTAAGCCACGCCCACGCGTGTAAGCGCACTAAGAGAAGGAGTGGGAAAAATGGGTGGGGGAGGGGGATGGATGAATGGGATGCTTTGGCCTCCAAAACCACCAACAATATACATACATAAGCAAATCACCAAATCTCAACTCCGACCAGTCCTGTCAAGATTCTCTGATGTCCAACACAAATCAAACGGTACATGACAAGACACGTGGCCGACAAGAAAGGAGATTGCACCATCATCCTAGTGGAGGAAACTATCATCATAGTAGTGGCACTCATCAGGATCTTCCTATTCTCAAGGTGGTGGGAGCAGATTCTGCTGCTAAAGTGATTTCTTTTTCCATGAAAATAATCTAAAACTTGATTTTTAGAAATATATATAAGATTTTATACATTAAACAGATAAAAGTTGTAATACTTGCCCACTAAATATGAGAAAAAAAGTTTAATCTTTAAAGTAACTTTTTCATATCATAAATTCGATCACTTTCAGAGTATGAATGTATGTTTAAGCCTCGTAAGATTGATATCTCGATGGCCTCACTTCTTGGGAAAACTCTTTTCAAGAAATGGTGGGGCTTGCCCACTTGCATTGCATGAATAAGAATCTAAGGAATAAAAAAAAAAGGTTGATATATCTTGTATATATATAGTTAAAAGTAGGTTTCATTGTTATCTTTCTATGGAGGAAGGCGACTGCCCGTCTGGTTCGATCCAATATTCATGAAAGATACTCATCTTTTCTTTGTTCTAACATTCAAGTATGTTATCATTAGCTTTCGATTTGATGCATTGCAATGTTGACTAAGCTCACAATTAATAAAGTATCCACATATTTGTAATTTGGTGTCGTATGTTTTCAGTGGCAGGCCTTTCTTGATTTGAAACAAAATGACCCCATAAATAATCAGCCACGCTTCCCTCGTTTCTTCCTCCTCCTCCGTCGTCGATTTCGTTTACGGTATCGTTACATGCTTGAAGAGTAACTCAGCTCGTTTTGCTGTGAGCTCGAAAAAACTTCGATTTGTGGCAAGTTTGGATTGTTTGATTTACTATTTCGATGCTTATTTTGATAATGAAGTGTGAAAGTTATGTTGTTTCTCTGCTTAAAAGTTAATATGGTCATGAAGATACTTTGCCAACTTTATAGCACAATTCCGATAGAGTATGGACAGAGAAATTCACAAAACTGTCTATTGGAAATTTGTTAAGTATACTTACCAATCTGGTATCAAATTTGGCTAAAATTTCCATATATATGCCAAGCTATTGAAACATGGTGCTTTACTTTGCTTCACAGTTTTCTTGTCCAAACGTGAGGTTTTCACTGTGCTTGGCTTCTTTACATAGTTGTCATGTTTTATTCTGTTCCCTTGATATGTGGAAAAGTAATGCATCAAAACTGAGTGTGCACCATGAGCCATACTTTCTATGGTCTTTATGTAAAGATTCCAAATACCCACAAAACTAAAGGCAGAAAAAGTTCTTGCAGTCAGTAGATCGTGGTCTGAATATGTCTAGGCCCTTCGGGATTAGGATCTTCGTAGAAAATTGCTCGTCCTACCCAGCCCACGTGCAGCAGAACTTAGAATTCTTGGAATAAGTATGCTATTTTTTCTTTCTGATTTTTTCTTGTGATGCAGATCAAAGGGAGTGCACCTATTCTATCTGACCTCTTCCTTGATACTTGATGAATGGTGAAAATGAGATTTTTATTGTTTTTCTTTTCATATTGAACAAAGTCTCAATGAAAAATCATAAAAGGGCTGGCTTCGATTTGTTTTTTAGAGTTTACTTTCTGCCTGCGTGTGCACCAGTTAATTTTACGGTCATTATTTTTCTTTGAAGGAATAGGACCAAGTTCTATGAGCTTCTTCATCTCGAACGCATAATAATTGTTACGAAAATGAAGTTTATGAAACTGGGGAACCGGCCAGACACCTTCATCACAGAGGAGGCTACAAGGTAAGCATGACTTTTCTGCTGCAGTTGTGTAGTGCTGATCGAGATGATGCGATGACAATTGACTGCGGATCACAATTTTCAGGAGCGTTATATCTGATGTACCGAGCAACCTTACCATTCAAATAAACAACATAATCTATCTTCTCCACAAGGTAAATTTTGTTGCTGGTAAAAATGTAGATCATTCAAAGCCAACATAGATCACTCGTATAATACTTGTTTCTGGCATGCCTAGCTACAGTATCCTCTTCTTCCAAAGTGTGGGCTACTGCAACAACTCACCTCAGATTCTGAAGATTCGAGCAACGTCACGTTGAACCTACACGATATTCCAGGAGGAGAGGAGGCTTTTGAGCTTTGTGCCAAGTATTGCTATGGGATAACAATTAACCTCAGCGCCCACAATTTCGTATCAGCCTTTTGTGCTGCCAAATACCTTGGAATGACCGAGAAAGTCGAAACTGGGAACTTTGTCATGAAATTGGAGGCTTTTCTCTCATCTTGCATTCTTGAGGGGTGGAAGGACTCGGTTGTGACTCTTCAGAATACTAGACGGATATACGAGTGGTCAGAAAGCCTCGGTATCATTCAAAAATGTGTTGAATCCATTGTCGACAAGATACTAACACCTCCGCACAAGGTAAGAATCTGTACTTCGTATCTGGTTTGAGTCACCTAAGCATAAAAATTTGATTTATATGAAAGTCCTCTTCAGGTTTCATGGTCTTATACATATACCAGACCAGGATACCAAAAAAATCGTCGAGAGTCCGTGCCAAAAGATTGGTGGACAGAGGACATATCTTTCCTAGATGTTGACATGTTTCGATGCATAGTTATGGCTATAAAATCAACAAATATGCTGCAGCCACAGCTAATTGGTGAAGCTTTGCATGTCTATGCGTGTCAGTGGCTGCCAGACATCACTAATACAGGATTGAACGAAGGGTCAACGTCTCAAGTGGAAGATGAAGATTCTTCGGACAGGAAGCAGAGAATTCTTGAAAATATTGTCAGCCTGGTTCCAGCAGATAAAGGATCTGTCTCGGTTAAGTTCTTGCTAAGACTCGTTAGCATCTCAAATTTTCTTGGAGTGTCTCAAGTGACAAAAGCAGAACTTTTGAGGCTTTCAGGTTTGCAGCTCGAGGATGCGGCGTTGGATGACTTGCTGCTTCCTAATCGAGTATCAAATGATCAAACTTCGTATGACATCGAATTGGTGCAGACAGTGTTAGAGAGTTTTTTGAGGCAATGGAAAAGACAAACTCCAACAGATGAAAGCCTGTCACTAAGATCGATTAAAAATGTTGGAAAGCTCATCGATTCATACCTGCAAGTGGTTTCGAAGGATGCCAACCTGCCGGTTAAAAAAATGACGTCTTTAGCTGAAACACTGCCAGAAATTGCACGTACAGATCACGATAACCTGTACAAGGCAATCAACATTTATCTCAAGGTACTGTTCTAATAGTGTGATGAATCAATTCATTCAATAATATTCTTGCAAAACTGCATATTCGTCTATAACAAAGGCTATAGGTCCGCAAAGTTAAAACTCAAATATTTTCAACTATAGAACAAATCAAAATATCACCTGCGACATTGTACCATATAGAAATAATATAGGCAACTGTAAATTCCCAATATCCCCTCTTAATCATTATTCCAACTTGCAATTCATGATAATCGAGCACATGATCTCAACTATAATATCAATCATAATACCGACGGCCTATAGTTATTAGTAACAACTAAAACTCATATTTTTTTTCAATTTAGATTAGTCTACGCATCGTGTTCTGATTGATATAACAGCCACCGCTATATTATCGATTGTTATTGCCCAATATTTTTCTATTTTAAAATGTATAAGCATTTCCTAATCTTATGCATTCTGATTTCGAGTATTCATTTGAAAACTTCTTGCATGTACATTTGACAACAGGAGCATCCTGATCTGAGTAAAATGGATAAGAAGCACCTCTGCCGGATTCTTGATTGCCAAAAATTGTCGCCAGAAGTACGTTCACATGCAGTGAAAAACGATCGATTGCCTTTGAGAACCGTGGTGCAACTTCTCTTCTTCGAACAAGAGAAAGGCTTAGAACAAGAGAGAGGCAACACTACAACAAATATAAAAGACAGAACATCAGATCAATCCTCGGTAGTCAGAGATGACATGAACAAATTAAAATTAAGCACAAACAACCATCATTCGAGTAAAGGAAAGGGTGGTAGAAATTATGATGATAAGTTCCAACTAAGACCAGAACTAAGCTTTAAAATAAGGGACAGTGCGGTGCAAGAAATGAGAAAGGGAAGGAAAATTAGAGATGAAGGGATATCTGAAATTCAGCATTCAAATTTGAATCCTCATGAGAAAGCTAAAGAAGGAAGAATCTCAGGGAAAAATCATAGCAACAAAGGCAGAGAACGATAGCGCACAAGGATCAGTAAATTGAATTCCAGTAAAAAAAGCTTGAGTAAGAAGAGTCTCAGCAAACTTAGAGCAAAGGCAGAGAAACATAACACACCAAGAATCTATATACTTCATGATAATAATTTTCTTGTGCAATGGGCAGGAGAGATCATTCTGAGTTCTGCGTCTGAAATTGTAAACAAAACACCACATGTAACCCCATTTATGTATAGAACTATTCATAATTCCTGTTAATTGTCTCCCGTGATGTTCTGGACTTTTCTAGAGAATTTGATTATAGATTGAAGCAAAAGAATGACAATTATCAAACATCTATGAATAAGAATAAACACGTATTCTTTCACAACCGCCATGACTGCAATACAAGTTCTTCAGTCTTACCTAGTACAATGCAACAATTGGCAAAACTACAGATACAAGCTTAACATGAATTCTTGAATAGTATACTATGATGGTACATAATCTAACACAAGATCTAAAGTCCAATTCATCTCATTTATCTGCGCAATATTCTCTTTTCTATTGTAACATGCCAGTTTTAGAAGAAGGGACCCTCAGAACCCCACTCCAGAAAACTCTGATCACACCAGAAGTATGTAAAATCCACAAAAAGAATTAGCAATGATATAATTCTTCCATTGCTCAAACTAAAGCCTGCTGCAACATCAGCAACCCCAACAAGAAATTTGAAAAAGAATGACAATTATCAAACAGCTATAAATAAGAATAACCACATATTCTTTTGCAACCACCATGACCGCATAAAATTTCTTCAGTCTTATCTAGTACAATGCAACGGTTGGCGAAATACAGATACAAGCTTAACATAAACCCTTGAATAAATACTATGATGGTACATAATCTAACGTAAGTTATAAGGTCTAATTCATCTATCTGTGCAGTATTCTCTTTTCTTTTGCAATGTGTCGGTTTTAGAAGTGGGAAACCCTCAGAACCCCATTCCAGAAGACTGATCACACCAGAAGTATGTAAAATCCCCAAAAAATAATTAGCAATATTTGCATTGCTCAAACTAAATACTGCTGCACCATCAGTAACCCCAACAAGAAATTTGCAACCACCAACCGAAGGGTTCAAGAACGTGACAATCCCGAGTCCATCAAATTCGCAGCTCTGTGCATTCTGTTTTTGAAACTGATAGTAGCTGTTGAAAGCATATGATATGTTTCCCTTCTCACCGATATTATTGCAAGATCCCCCATAGCTGAGTGTTGTGCAATCGGCATAACTACAAGCAAGTTTGAAGTGGTTTTCCAGGGTAGAAAGATCCTCGGTAGGATTAGCCACGCACCATCTAGAAGGAAGATACTGAACATTATTTGCATTCTTTAATAATCCATACCCGAGGTCCAGCGAATATTTTGCCTGCCCATCAAAAGAGTGTCTCTCAAAGTTTCCGGGGAGTATACTTTTAGCCCCTTCATCAAGGAGACTGAAAAGATATATATCCACAGGAGGCACACCTGGTCTTAAAGGCGTCCCATTGTTTCTTAGAACATGATTCACAAGACCCTGGTTGAAGGCCCTCGCAGCATTGTAATTAGCACTAACAGTTCCATCTGTTGGCCAACCCACCTCTCCTATAACAATGGGCATCTGACCATATCCAAGCTTGCTGAGAGCCGCAACCAAGGTGTCAAAATTACCGTCAAATGCATTATAGTATACATTTGATTCGTCCATCACAGGATGAGCTGTACCCTCAAAAAATGCGTAGTCCTGAGGAAAATCTGAGTTTCCATAGAGACTTAAAAAATGGGTAAATATTCACTACAAAAGGCGAACCATTTGAATTCAGGAAAGAGACGAGCTGAGTCATAATTTGGGTAAGCTCAGGCCTGAAGGTTCCTTGTGATGGTAGATTAGATTCATAGGCATCAGCATTGCACGGTACAACCAGCTTTACCATGCCCACAAGATTTGCATTTGCTAAAGACTGTTGTAGATTCATTAGAGCAGGTAAAACATAAGATTGAAATTGACCAGAACAACTATTCAGAAAGGGCTCGTTTCCTACAGCAATATATCTGCAATGACACTGTAAGTATCAGCAATGTGAAGAAAATTTAAACGGTAAGCAGCAATGTTAATTCAAGTTTTCTACTAATAAATAAAAATTTATTATCACTGCCAAAGATTTCACCAAATGAGGCTCCAAAATTTTTCTAGATGTATTGAGAAACTTCATGTTCATTTGTCCAAGAGAGATAATTCACTTTCAGGCTATATTCCAAGCATCTTGCTTTCTGCGCATAAATTTCAAGGCAAAGAGGCAGAGACTTGTAGAGTTATTGAAGAATTGAAAGTGCACTTACGTCCCAAGGATTTATAAAACCGCAAGAGCTAAACCTGTTCGTGGAAAAAGGATTTTTCTATCCAGGTAATTTGCGCGTTGTTTAGTCTAACTGAACAACACAATTAGTCTCAACGAATCCATCTTGATACATCTTCAAATCATGCTCAAATAATTGCAGCATTTATAATTTAGGACATCAGATAATGAGTTTTAAAAAAAATACTCTTGCCTTTGCCAGAATCGGCCGAAGCAACTTCCGACAGAACAGAAGCAGTCAACAAAAGAATGCATACAAGGAGAAAAATCCAAGCTTGAAGACATCAAAGTGCAATAAAACTAACCAAGCATAAAGATCAGAACCATTCACAATAAAAAAACAAAATCTAAAATCGGAAAGCGCAACTAGAATTACCGGAATAAACACACTTGATATTGACACCCCCTTTAACCATGTAACTGGAAACATTCTGAGCAACCCATAAATCAGAAGCAGAAGTAGAAGCACTCAGTAAAGCAAGCATTTCATTTGGGATCCCAACCATAACTTCAATCTCACTTCCCATTAATGCCCGCATCGAACTGGGGTCAGTATCAAACAGCTTCACCTTGGATATCTTGTTGTCTTTCAAGAGAAGCACCACCGTCTCCGGCAACAGACGGTGGAGTGCCAAAGTTCCCTAGTTCACTCATATGCCCGACTCCACTACCACCGCCACTGCAGACATGCAAAACAACAGCAGTAAGATTTCGCCGGAAAAACGTGCTGTCGCCATTTTCAAACGCCGGTCGAGGAATTTCAGAGAGGACACAGTTCATTAACGTGAAACCGTTTCGTTTGACGGCGGTCGGCCCGTGTGAGGGAAAGGTGATTAGCGTTTAAACCGGCCGTATAATAAATATATAACTAAAATCATATAAACGGCAAATTTAATAAAGTTTTTAAATTGAAAAGAAGGAAGAATGGAACTTGGTTGCTTGAACTTTATGGGTCCATGGTGCCAACAATGAACGGCCAACTGTGTTTGACTTTTTGTACATGAAGGAAGAAAAGAACTTGGTTTTTCATCGATAAGATAACTTATGGATCATATAATGTGCGTCGTCATTATGATTTTTAATCGAATATCGTTATCTTCTTTTTTCAGACGAGCTAGAACTCGATCAATTCTCTGATGCATAATGTGGTTGCATCCAATTCCTTTGATCTTTTTTCCAATGAGTTTGCTTGAACTTAATCTGGAAAAAATATTTTGGAACTTTGATTTCAAAATTTACAATCTCATCAAGCCAAACTCGATCTTAAACACTTAATTTTTTTAAGAGTATGGTCAAATGACATCATACATCACACACCATATGATACAAACGGCTGTAGAGGATCACACCAGCAATACCTCTGTTTACAATGTTATGGTAAATTGATTTTATATTGTATTTTTACATTATTTATTTGTTAATCAGTAGTACATAAAAATATTCTTGTATTGATTCAACATGGAATACAATGAATAGAATATTTCCACAGCATTGTTATCTTGTTTATCATTTTCTTCACATTTTCTAACTTGATATTAGAGATCCTGGCTGAAGTCACTTTGAATCTTTGGTCAAGCTCCACCACATTCGCTAATCTTTCCGCTAACTATATGATGATAAACCCAACTAACCAGATTAATTATGTCAAGCTCGATGACGATAATTTTCTTCTTTGGCACCTTCAAGTTTTAGTTGGTATCCGTGGTCTGGGTCTCGAGTTTTTCATTTATGAATCTTCGCTCGTTCCATCGAAAACGGTTCCCAATGAAGAACTTCTGGAAGGTCTGAATCCAATATATATAATGATTTGTAACGTACCGTATTTTTAAACTATTATAAAATTTACGAAAAATAAATTTTTTCTTAAATATGTAGTAACCATCCAAATTGCAATAAAAATCATCTGTTCGTCTCAAATATTTGTAAAAAAACAACCACAACCAAAGTTTGCAAAAGCACTTGTTTAAACATCGCAACAGTATCATGAAATCAGAGTATTTGAAACAATCATAAAAATCTTAAAAACATAGACAGTCCTCGGGTTTAGCCTCCTGCGCAGATCGAGCTGGCTCATTGGTCCTCAACTCTCGTCTCCTCATATTCGTCCTCACCTACATCGATCAAGTCTAGGGAGTCTAAAGATTCAGCATGTATAAACTGGAGATAAAAAATAATACGTAATAAAACCACATGCAACTTAAAAGTAGAATGTACATACGTAAACTTGAACGTAAGAACATAAACATATATGTGTCATCATCATAATACTTTTCATAAGCATACTTGCATCATACATACTTAAACATGCATAACTTCATCATTTTCCGTAGAGATATGTTTCAAAGCAAGTGACACATACATAAATGCGCATGATCAGACTAAACCACAGTACTGGCCTGGTAGGGAAAATCCACTACCACATACATGAGATCCCCGGTCATGCTTTACCAGGTGGTTGTTCCCTGGTCATGCTTTACTGTTTTCCAATCCTAATCTAACCTGGTCATGCTTTACTGAGGTGGAGAGGTCACCGTACCACGTTCACCGGCTTCCAAACCCGTTCATAATTGGTCACAAGACATTTAGCATATCTCAAAAATAAATATTTTCTTTTGCACGTCGGACATACTTGCATAGCGTTGAGGGATTCGTTGGATCTTGCTTGGGCCATTGCTACACATACTAACATAAGCTCAAACACTTATCTTTCTTAACTTAGACGTATTAGTCATGCTAACACCCAAAAATGACAAATTTTCTTATGACGTTTTAAATATCTCGGGACTCGATCTCGTTTAATCATCATATTAAACCATAACAGCGAACCCCAAAACAATTCTTATATGAAGTGAAGACACGGACCCGGTGTACACATCTGGTTCTGGGTCATGTAGCCTCACCAACTCCACCTACGGGATTAACAAAGGCACGAACCCCGTGTCAGGGTTCAGCTCGGGGTCCGTGTAGACTCTGGAGTTTCACACTCCAAAAGAAACAAGAGCACAGACCCCGTGTCAGGGTTCGGCTTCGGGTCCGTGTACCGAGGGAAATGGTAAACCAACGGAAATCACTATACTTGTGGCTTAATCCTCCTAACTCGATCATGCTGACCATGAACCAACATCTCGAGACCCATCCTAGGATGCTATGACAATGAATCAAACTCCTATGACGCCTCAAAAAAACGATGCAAATCATACAACGCAACTCAAACCGTGTACACGACATTTTGACACCAAAATGCTTCCTACGACTTCTAATGCAACCAAGTGTCTATCGACACGAAACGAAGCACCAAAATCATCCCAACACCATAATCCATATACCTAAACGTAGTAGCGATCACCTGACGGTTCCCAACAAAGTCTGCAACAAATAAACTTCAAGAACCCGTCAAGAACACATTTTCAGAAAATTATAGATTGATCAATCCCACGAAAACAATCATATCTCACTCGTTTCTTGTCCAAAAATTTTGAATTTACTGTCAAATTGAAGGTATCAAAACGAACTACGTTTTATATGTTGAAAGTTTTCCAAAAAATCGACCAAGTTTTCTCAGAAATAAAAATGACAGCATAATTTGGGTTTTTTAGATCTAAAATTATTTCAAAATCGATCCAACCAATTTTCGCTCAAACTTTACACAACATACATGAATTTTTACACACAATAAACATAAGAACATGAACTATAACGAGATCGATGCATAAACGAAAGAATATACATGCCTTTTGATATTTAAAGTTACCGAAACAACGATACCGAAGTAGGAAAGATGCGAGGGTTGATCCGAGACAAACGTGATACGATTTTATTGTAGAAAATTGGACGAAAATTGCTAGAAAAATGCAGAGGAAGGGGCGGCTGCTGATGGCTCTCTAGAACCCTAACTTTTCTTTCAAACAAAATAATGAAATGAAGAGGTATGGAAGTGTGTGTGTGTGTGTGTATGTGTTAACGTGTATGTGAGTGTGTTTTAATAAAATTTAAGGGTATAAAATTGCTTAATTACACAATTAACATGCTAATTAAAATGCTACCTCACTATTAACTTTACTAACAATCTCATTTATCAATTTAATTACACACAGGCTACACTTTGAAAGTTTTAAAAAAATCACTAAATAAATTAATTAGACTTTAAAATACTAAAAACTAAATAAATCATTTAAAATGCCCTGATCTTAACTTAAAATAAAATATCACATTTTAAAATCACCAAAAATCGTCGTCGGTCTCTTTTCCTTGATCACGCGTCGAATAATCGCCTGAAACGTGAAATCAAGAAAACATTTTAACGTCCATCACATAAACATAAATAATTTAAAATAATACAATTAAATAAATCACGCATCGCTAAAAATTGTTTTAAAATTAATTAAATAATTTAACAAATAAATAAATACATGGATTTTACGTGTACTGATTTTGGGTCTACACAACTTCTCTTCTCCTTCATGTTAGCATCCATGACCTGAGATATTCAAGGCCAAATGATTGGCCGCAAAACATCAACTCTGATCTGGAAAAAGATTTCCACACTATTTGCTATTAGGGATTATTCTATGCTACGTCTGGAGCATTTCTCATCCTACGATTTGGTCAAATGTCAGTAATTGAATCATCAACATATATGTTCAATTCTTTAAAAATAATAGGACCAACCTGAATCCCGGTATAAGCATAGACTAACCCTACTACTAGTCCAAAGCTTGTATAATGCAATACAAGCTTCAATAGATTTTAAAGAAAAGTCATCTAAGCATGAAGGATTACCTTAGCAAAATGAAGGGTTTTGTGGATACTTTGGCAGCATGTGTCCATTCAATCTCTGAAGATGATAAGACACTCTACATCCTTGGTAGAGTGGGATGGAATACGACTCTGCTATCGTGCATGTGACCTCTAAGATTGAGGCATTATCATCCTCCAATGTGGGAGCTCTATTACTCTCACATGAAGGCTACATCAAGTCATACACTTTAAATATAGGAGATATCAATCCCACAACAAATTACACCACTGTTTCTCAAACAAAGAATCATAACAATTTGCAGGCATAGTTCAGTCAAAAAGGTTGTGGTTGTAGTCGATTCGTCATGGCGGTAGAAAGGGTTGGTCCTGTAACACCAACAATTTTCCCACCTGCCAAATATGTGGCTACATTGGTCACGTAGCTGAGAAATGCTACTACAAGTTCGACAAATAATTTGTTCCTTCCCACATACAACAAGGTTCTAGCTCTACCAATTCCTCTCATGATCGTAATGTGTTTAATCAAAGTCCTATAGTTGCTATGGCAATGACATAATCTGAGGTAGCCTATGATTATTGGTGGTTCCCAGACTCTATTGCCTCGCATCATGTCACAAATCATCTCTCTAATTTATCTCGTGGAGGTAAAATTTCACATGGGCAATGGAACATGTTCGCCCATCAATCACATTAGAAATTCTCAATTCTTTTCTACTTTATCATCTTGTGCTCTTCATATAAATCGACTTCTTTGAGTCCCACCCATTACCCAGAATTTACTTAGTGTTAGTAAATTTGCTACAGAAAATGGTGTATTTTTTGAATTTCCCCCAACTTTTTGTGTTGTGAAGGATAGATCAACAGGGATGTTAGGATCAAGCACTTACCACTAGGCCAAAAGCTATAGCTGTTAGCCAAGGCCCAACTTTATTTACTTATACTTATGGCAGCGCATAATGCACCTACTTGGGTGCTAATGAGTCAAGCTGTTAGGCCCATGAGTCCGGAGAGGTGCATGTTTATCTGCTGGTACTATCTCATATCTTTTAGATATCAGTCTTACCATTTTCCTATCATTGGCCATGTCCCCAGCAGAGACAGTATTATCCATCAAAACAACTAAGCTCTTCAATGGATGACTCAATCTACAAGCTTCCTGGTTCTTGAAATCTTTCCTTCAAATTAGGTCCGCCACCAACAAGCTAAATCCACTTTAATTTTGCACTAGAAAAATTAGAGCATTTTTCATTTGAGAAGAGAGTGTTTCCTCAACAATTGAAGAAAAAATTTTTGGTGAGAGTATGACACAAAAATTTCGACCACTATGCATTCTTGGAGGAGAGAAGGTTTTTCTTGGTGTATGAAAAAGTAAAAAAGTACTTTTTAAAGGCATGCTTGCCTAGTTTATTGAAAAAGTAGTCTCCCATCTCTTCACCTCTCATGCATGCATTTCTATTTGGGTTTACAACAATTATAAAGCCCATTGACTTTTATTTAAATGTCTCAAACACATTTGAGACCATTTAACATTTACTTGATTTTACTCAAGCCCACTAGTTTAATAATTATTTCTAATTGGGCTCTACAAGGCCCAATGTTATTTAATTAATTCAACACTTGAATTAATTTAATTATTTGGACTCTACTAGGCTCACTAGTGTTTAATTAATTCAACACTTGAATTAATTTAATTTAGTTCATAATAATGTTTATGAACATCACAATTTTCAAATACATTATTTGTTTGGCCAACTTTTAATTTTAGGAACACTTCCTCAAATTAAAAGTTACATTATCCTTATAGAAGTCATAATTCTATTTTATTTACGCTTATAAACTCTTTTATAAGCCGTTCAACACATTGAACTATTTTACTTCTCAACGGGATCTAGAAAATTAGCACTTGTGTGACCCTCAATGGTTCATTGATACAACTGGCCGTGGGTTCATATCTCCGTGTGATTCGAACTAAACATGTCCTTATACGAGCATACCCCAATTTCTCCATTCTTACGTATCAACTCGTTGATAATAAGAACGTTATAACTCAAGTCTGATAGTACCCAACCAATCATGTTAAACGCCTAGCAGCATCGCTTACATGATTCCCTAGGTATCAAATGATAGTGCCTGCAAGAACTATTCAATTATGGTTACCGTATAGTACGGTCCCTTCAACTCTTATATCCCGTCCGATTTGACAACCATTGGTATATCGAGAGTTGTCAATGAATCGATACTATGTGTCATGTCGTAGTTGCATCGATGATGTAATCTAAGAAACCCCTTTCTTAATTACCACAATACTCTAATCAGAGATTTCAAACTACATACACACGAGATCACATAGGATATCCATACCCGAAGGTAAGCGGTGAATCCCCGACTACAATGCACCGCTCCTATATGTTTTGACAAAACACCCAACCTTGCCACTTGATGACCCCATGAGAGTCGGTAAACAAGTCAAAGTGTAATGCTAGCATATAGAGTCTCAATGTTGTCCCGGGTCATAAGGACTAATGGTGTACAACCATAAACTAGGACATATCCACTCGATAAGTGAGAACCACTTGGAATGTCCTTTATGGAGGGTTGTTCAGTGCACTCTACAAGGATCACCTATCTGCATGTTCGGACATCACAATGTCCCCTACCAATGAAACGTGGTACCTACATCGCATATACTATTCTCGAACTCGAGCGACCTATATCCTTCTTAGCGGCGGCTGAATCGACTAGGAACTGTTTAGAATATACAGTATTGCAAATATGAGTTTCATGATACTCATCATATGAGCATCTCATATTCTTTCTACTATTTGTATATTCAAGAACTTTATCTATGCAACTAGCATGAGTATACAAATAAAGAAGTGCCAAAATAATAATTTCAAATATTATTAAAATAAAAACTGTTTATATATAGAGTTTAAACATGAAACATCGGCCAACACTTGGCTCGACGGGCACCTACTCTAACAGCGGCAAGTAAAGAAGGCAGCGGAGTAGGAATTTTTCTCGTTTCACCTACTGGGGAAAAAATGAAAGTGGCAAGTAAAGCTAGATTTCCGGGCATCAAATAATGAAGCTGAGTATGAGACCGTAGTATTGGGAATGAAGACTGCCCGGGAGGCTGGAGCCACCCGGATCATTATCTATGCAGATTCTCAGCTGGTCATCCAACAGGTCAAAGGCTCATATGAACTTTGAGAAGAGAGAATGAAAGAGTATCTAAAGATCATCCAGGGGTTATCTGAGTATTTTACTGATTGGAGTGTGGAGCAGATCCCTAGAGAGGAGAATGCTGAAGCTGATGCCTTGGCCAAGATGGCCTCCTCCCTAATGGATAAAGGAGAAGACGGTGTCATTCAAAATGCCCGGCTAGTTTCATCTATGGAAACCAGCTCGACCATTGTTCCAGAAAACTCTTGGAAAAACCCTCTGCTCAATAATTTTCTAATTAATGAATTACTCGAAGATCCCTAGCAAGCTCAACAAATTAAGAGGCAATGGCCTCTCTTTAATATTATCAATGGAGAATTATATCAGCTATCTTACTAAGGTCCTCTGTTGAAGTGTCTATCCGGAGAATAAACTGATTATGTCCTAAAAAAATTCATGAGGGCTATTGTGGGGACCACCTTGGTTCCATAGCCCTCACCAAGAAAGCATTATTGGCCGGATTTTGATGGCCCACTATGAGCACTGATGTCCGAGAAGTGGTCCGAGATTGTGAAATATGACAGAGACATGGTAATTTCAACCATAACAAGAAGTCTATTTATGTGTCATGTCCATTTGATCAATGGGACTAGATATCGTGGGTCTTTTCCCAATGGCCCGAGCTCAAAAGAAGTTCTTTTTGGTAGCGGTAGACTATTTCTCTAAATGGGTAGAGGCATAACCATTAGCTAAAATTACCGTAGCTGAGGTACTAAGGTTTTTATGGGAAAAAACATTATTTGCACGTTTGAACTCCCCAGAAAGCTGATATCAGACAATGGCCGACAATTTCAAGGAGAAAAATTACTTCTTGGTGTAAAGAAATGAAAATTGTTCAATCTTTTATGTCAGTGGCCTACCCCCAAGTCAATGGGCAGACATAAATCACTAATCGAGTGATTGTTCAAGCTTTGAAGGTAAGGCTGCAAGGAATTGTAAAAGACTGGGTAGAAGAGATTAATGTAAAATAAGGGGGTTATTGAAAAGATTGTGCATTGTGAAAAGTATATAGGCCGAGGTCATAATTCGGAAGGAATTGGGGTGAAATTGATTCACGAGGACACCAACGAACTTGGCAACCTCAACATAGAAGGAGGGAACGGTAAATTGAAAGCCATTTCTAACCTGGTCCCAAAAGAAGGTAGTGAAACAAGAGGGAAGGTGATCAGCCCTAGAAGAAGGAATAGAGGCGAGAGCCCGGAGTTTTTCGTCTGCTTCCGAGCACAGAGTGCTGCTCATTGAAGCAAACCAAGGAACTCCAGGAATCTCGAAGTGAGAAGGGCTGGAAGCCCGAGCTTTTCTCTTGCCCTTTTTCAGAGATCGGAACGGGTCAGAAGCGGAATGTTTGGTTTTTAGTGTCTTGGGTTTTGTAAGGACCGTGTATCGTATTATCGTAAATCCTATATGATTATCGATAATTTATTAAATTGTCATGTGATTATGTATTTGATGTATATTATGACAATGAAATTGAGAAATGAATATTGAATATGACTTAACGTTGTAAGAGCTCGAGTGGGGAGGCCGGACGCCAATTTAGTACAAAAGTTAACATTTGTACAGAACATGTGGCGCCCGGGCGGTAGAAAATGACCGCCCGAGCGCCAGGGAGATATGAGGTGTGTGTTCGGGCAGAAAGTTCCGCGCCCGAGCGGTAACTTTTGACCGCCCGAGCGCGGCACAAATCACACTCGGGGGCAGAACATCTCGCGCTCGGGCGCGAGAATTCTGCCGCCCGAGCGCGAGAGCGGTGGAAAGATAAGAATGAAATTGTTGTTCGATTTCTTCATTTCATTTACGTAGATTCGAGAGAGAAACGAGAGATTCTGATTTTCTTTCGTCCAAATCGACTTCGAAACGCTGTCTAAACGCGAAACAAATTATATATTTGTGATCGTCGCGTCGAGGGTTTCTGACTGAGGTAATTTTTTTTTGGTTCCAGCAGCTTTAAATGTCAAAGTGCTGGAATAACATGTATTTGAAGTTGAATTTTTGGATATGTAGTAGAATAACCGACAAGAAACTTATATTCGAAGTCGGAATTGAATTATGATATGATTTTGATTTGATATGAATTTTTGAAGTTTCAAATGATATTTGAAACTCATATTAATGATTTTGGAATATGTTATTGATTGTAATGAGTATGTTATTGATGTAGGTAAAGTGTAATATCAATATCTTCAGGCTACATCAATTGGAAACGAAGAATTGAGGTATGTTGCGACCGGGTAACATACGACATGTATCTATATTATATGATATATGTCGGTTTAATTGGATTGATTGGAATGAGATTATGTGTCTATATGCCTTATTTGTTGATGTGATGTGGCATACATGACATTGAGATTTGACTATCGATGTATAAAATAAATGTTTTGTTAACACACATCATTTTATGCATACATAGATACATGACATGCACGTTGAGCCATGATCCTTGGATACCTTGATATGATTGGATTGGATTCCGGGGTTTGTGAACACAATTGCTATGTTGGTATTATATGACCCGTAAAACATAGACATTTGTGGCCCCATATAATTGGATATGAGATGTGGGATTTGATGGCGCTTTGCCGACGCTATCATACGTGTATTCCCATATTGGCCGGTGTGCCAGCTCGAGCATTGATTTGATAGAGATTCGATTGATTCTGACATGTGCTCATTGGATGGGCATTTGACCTGATACCTCCACGACATACATGTATTGCATACCATATATCATTGTTTAGATATCTGTGGTATATATGATTGGTTGTTCCATACGGAGCTTTGCTCACTCCCAAGGGGGGCTGTTGTTGTCTTTGTGCGTGGACAATGGCAGGTACTCTAGGATATCAGGAGACCGGAGAGGGTGCTTCTGGAGGGAGCCACAACTTGGGCTGAGGTTTTATGTTTATGTTTTGTTCCCAGTATATATATATATATATATATATATATATATATGTATATGTATGTATATATATATATGTATGTATCTATATACCGGAGCATGTCCCGAGGATATGATATGTTTGTATGTGATTGATTTTAATTACGTGTGGGCGTGTTTTATGAGTTGAGATTAAATACTAATTTTTAGTATTATAAATCTAAAAGAAATGTTTTGGGCTCGTTGTAAAGAAATTTTAAACTCGTTTTCCGCTGTGATTAATTAACCCTAATCAGATTGTGTTGTAGTAACGATTAGGAGCTAAGGGCCCCACACAATATGGTATCAGAGCATAGCTGGGAATGCTCGATTGAGTCTTGTGTACACTTGAATAGACACAAATGAATTGTGCACATGTGTTTGATTTATTTGTATTACTTGCTCTTATGTGAGTTGATTTGAGTAAGTATTTGATGAGATTGATGCTATGAGATGATGAGATTATGAAATTGATATGAAATTGTGATATTCATCTTTTGATTTGTAGATGGATCACACAAATGAAATTGCAAGTAGCAGTACTGAGAGGATAGCTGGGCAATTTGAAGAATTGTCCATGTATGTTGTGATGGCTCGATTCCAGGATCTGAAACCACCGAGGTTCTTTGGCACTGAGAGTGCTGAAAGAGCTGAGGCCTGGTTAAAGGATATCGAGCACTTGTTTAATATTGTGGAGTATTCCAAGGCTCGGAGACTGAAACTTACTTTGTATCAGCTGAAAGACCGAGCTAAATCTTGGTGGGAAGCCGCTGAGATTGGATTGAAAGAGGCCGGAATTGAAGTCACTTGGGATGTCTTCAAGGCCCAATTTTTGGAGCAGTATTCTCCTCCTTCTTATTATAATGCACAGGAGAACGAATTTAATAATCTGCAGCAGGGAACGATGTCTGTTGCAGAATATGCATCGAAATTTTCTACTTTACTGAAGTATGCACCTCACGTAGCTGGGAATGCGAGGGCAAAATATAACAGTTTTGTAAATGGTTTACATCCTGCTTTATATACATATGTTGTTTCTGGATTGCCTACCAGCTACGCAGAGGCAGTTGAACGAGCCAAGGCAGCCGAGGCTGGACTTAGGCGGGGAGGTCCACAGTATACTCCTCCACCTCCGGTGTCAGCTCAGCAGCCTACTTTGCGACCGAGGGGTAAGAAGTTCAAGAAGACTGGCTCTCCTTCTTCGTCTTCTTCGAGTTCTAGTGGATCACAGAGAGGGAGTCCTGTGATTGCTCCCTATTGTAGCCATTGTGGGGGTAAACATACTATCGAACAGTGTCGAGGTATGTTTGGTACTTGTTATCAATGTGGGCAGGAAGGCCATTTCTCTCGAGTATGTCCGAACAGGGGTACGACTTCTGCTCAACCCCAGCCAGGATTTAGAGGTGGCCCTGGTATGACGAGACATGCTATTCCTATTCCATCTTTTCAGCAGTCGAATGTCCCACGATATCGAGGACCGGGTGGTCAGAGTACCCAAGTTCCTCCTCAAGTGAGAGTATACGCCATGACTGAGGATCAGGCGAGAGAAGCTCCTGGTGGCGTGATTGCAGGTATTTGCACGCTTTGCGATTATCCTGCACGTGTTTTATTTGATACAAGAGCATCTCATTCATTCATATCTCATGCATTTGTTGCATCTCACGATGTTGAGTGTACCCCGTTGTATGATATTTTGTCGATAGCCACGCCAGCAGGGAAGATTATTTTGTCTGAGCAAGTTGTGCATAATTGTGTATTGATATATGAGGATAATGTGATATTTCTGAATTTGATTGTCCTCCCTTTGCACGACTTTGATTGTATTGTTGGCATGGATATCTTGACGACGAATCGAGCTACTGTTGATTGTTGTCATGGAGTGGTTCGATTTCGACCGATTGATGGAACCAAGTGGAATTTTTATGGCAAGGGTTCCCAAGCCAAAATTCCATTGGTATCTTCCTTAGAAATGTCCCGATTGTTGACTAGCGGAGATGAAGGTTATCTTATCTACGCTATTGATATTTCGAAGAAGGAGTCTTCCTTGTCTGAGATTCCTGTTGCGAAAGAATTTCCGGATGTATTTCCCGATGAGATTCCTGATTTTCCTCCTCATCGAGAAGTTGAGTTTAGTATTGATCTTGTGCCGCAGACTGCACCTATTTCGAAAGCTCCTTATCGCATGGCACCTCTGGAATTGAAAGAATTGAAAGAACAATTACAAGATCTTCTCGATAAGGGATATATTCGACCGAGTGTATCGCCTTGGGGAGCTCCAGTTTTATTTGTTCGAAAGAAAGATGGTACTATGCGAATGTGTATCGACTATAGGCAACTGAATCGGGCTACTGTGAAAAACAAGTACCCACTTCCGCGTATTGATGATTTGTTTGATCAGCTTCAGGGTACTTCTGTTTACTCGAAGATTGATCTTCGTTCTGGGTATCTTCAAGTACGAGTTCGAGATGAAGATGTGCCCAAAACTGCTTTTCGTACGAGGTATGAACACTATGAATTCTTGGTTATGCCTTTTGGTCTTACGAATGCTCCTGCTATTTTTATGGATTTAATGAATCGGGTCTTTCGAGATTATCTAGACCGATTCGTTATTGTATTTATCTATGATATTCTTGTCTATTCGAAATCGAAAAAGGAGCATGCTGAACATCTGAGACTGGTACTTCAAACTTTTCGTACTAGTCATTTGTATGCCAAATTGTCCAAATGTGAATTCTGGATGGACAAGGTTGTATTTTTGGGCCACGTCATTTCGAGACATGGCATATCTGTTGATCCTACGAAGGTCGAAGCTGTATTGAATTGGCCGAGACCTACGAATGTTCCTGAGATCTGTAGCTTCATGGGTTTAGCTGGATATTATCGTCGTTTTATTGAAGGATTTTTGAAGATAGCTAAACCTATCACTCAACTGACACAGAAGAATCAGCGATTCATTTGGTCAGATGAATGTGAAGCTAGTTTTCTTGAATTGAAGACGAGATTGACCACAGCACCTGTGCTTACTATTCCTTCAGGTAGCGGAGGATTTGTGGTGTGTACAGATGCGTCTGGTAAAGGTTTGGGCTGTGTTCTGATGCAACACGGCAAAGTGGTTGCTTATGCGTCTCGTCAATTGAAATCTCATGAAACACGTTATCCTGTTCATGATCTCGAATAATTTCCATTGTGTTTGCTTTGAAGATTTGGCTCCATTACTTGTACGGAGAAAAGTTTGTTATTTATTCGGACCATAAAAGTCTGAAATATCTCTTTTCTCAAACTGATTTGAATATGAGGCAATGCAGGTGGATGGATCTCCTGAAGGATTTTGACAATGAGATCAATATCACCCTGGATCGGTAAATGTTACTGCGGATGCCCTGAGCCGTAAAGTTCATGATTCTGTTTTAGCTTCTGTCAATGTCGCCAAGGTACATGAGGATATATGTACTTCTAACTGGACTTTTCACTCGAATTGGAATTCTGTCACTGTCTCAGCATTTCAAATTGAGCCGAATTTGATATCTAAAATACGAAAGGCCCAACGAAGCGATGCTCAGATCCAAAAGTCGAAAGAACTTGTATCTGTAGGACATCAGTCTGGATTTCAAATTTATTCTTATTGTTCTTTACGACTTAATGGTCGGCTGGTAGTTCCTGACGACTCTGATTTGAAATCTGCCCTTCTTCGAGAAGCACATTGTAGCAAATAAAGTATTCACCCTGGAGGTCGAAAGATGTATTTGACATTGAGACCACAATTCTGGTGGAAACGTATGAAGAATGACATTGCTGAATTTATTTCGAAATGTCTTGTCTGCCAGCAAGTGAAAGCCGAGAGAATGAAACCGGGAGGATTGCTCCATAGTCTTGAAATCCCAAAATGGAATTGGGAACATATTGCTATGGATTTCGTGACTCATTTACCTCGTTCGCCCAAGGGCTGTGATGCTATTTGGATTATTATTGATCGGCTTTCGAAATCTGCGCATTTTATTCCGTATGAGCGGACTTATCCTTATAAGAGAATGGCCCGTTTATATATTGAGAATGTTGTGAGACTTCACGGTGTGCCAGTTTCAATTGTATCTGACCGTGATCCCAGGTTTGCTTCTAAATTTTGGGGTAGTTTCCAAGAAGCGATGGGTACGCGTTTGTCTATGAGTACTGCTTATCATCCTCAAACTGATGGCCAAACTGAGCGTACGATTCAAACGTTGGAAGATATGTTAAGGACTGTTGTGATGGATTTCAGAATGGGATGTCAAGATGCCTTACCATTGGTTGAATTTTCTTATAATAATAGCTTTCAGACGAGTATCGGTATGACACCGTTTGAAGCTCTATATGGAAGACGATGTAGATCACCATTATTCTAGGATGAAATTGGTGAGGGACCTGAAATGATACAGGAAATGAACGATAAGGTTCAATTGATTCGACAGCGGATGAAAGCTGCTCAGGATCGTCAAACGAGTTATGCGAACAAACGAAGACGACCCTTGGAATTCCAGAAAGGTGACAGAGTGTTCTTGAAAATATCTCCCTTTAGAGGCACTGTTCGATTCGGCAAGCGAGGGAAGTTATCTCCTCGATATGTTGGTCCATACGAGATTCTTGATCGAGTTGGTGATCTTGCGTATCGATTGGCATTGCCACCACACTATGTGAAAAATGACATTTTACTTCGCCAGACGTTACTTCGGCAATAATAATTTACGAAGTAATACATTACCAATAACTTCAGTAATAACACAAGCGAAGTAAAATAATATATTTTACTTCGGATGTTTAAAAACACGGGCTTCACTATTTTTTATTATTATATTTTACTTCGGTATTTCAATGTTGATGAAGTAAAAAAGAAGAAAAATAAGTTAATGCCGAAGTAATAAGATGAACCGCGCTGAACATTTGGTGAGTGTTGACATTTTGCGACGGTTTTTGAACCGTCGCCGATCTCGTCGGCGACGGTTGTTAAAAACTCTGTCGCTATTAGCGACGGTATTTCAAATGCCGTCGCTATTAGCGACGGATTTTGTAAAAACCGTCGCTGAGTTATATCGATTATATTCATAGACGAGCTCATTAACGCACCACATTTTCCACTCACCGCCATTCTCGCTTCGAACCGCCAACACCACCACCGTTCAACTCACCGAGAGAGAAGCAAAACACCACCACCACCACCACCACCACCACCGTAAGTCTAGTTATTCCGTCCCTGATTATCTTTTTTCCAATTAATCTGTGATTTGAAGTCTGTACTGGTTTTGATTTGGCATTCATGTTTTCACATACGTTTTCTGTAACAGTACCTACTTGCTTTAAGATTTATAATTTTATGTTACCTGCGGTGCGATAATTTTTAACCAGCTGAGTTGATTTTTCATGCGTTGGTATTTGGCCTTTTTTTTGTTTGTTTTTATCAATTTTATTTTGGGTACGGTCTTGCTTTGAAATCTTTTCTTTATCTTATTGGCTATTGCCCCTCAACTGAAATGGTTATACGTTTCTGAGCTGAATCATAGTCATGTGCTTTGAATTTGTCCTGTAATATTTAAGGTTTTTAATGCAGTTACCTGTTATCACCATGATTATAATTGTTTTGTTGATTTGCAGTCACATATTACTTGATATAATAATATGCTACTTATCTGCTTCCGTGACATCCCATTGCAATGTTTTTCTACTATGACCATAAGTTTTTGTTGAATATTCATTTTTGAAGGGGATTAGCAAATGCTACCTAATTAGATTATTTGCTTTAAAGAACCCTTCCTGTACCTGCTTCCCTTTGATTCCATCTTCTTTCATTTTTACTCTTACCAGATTTTTGGAACTTCAGCTTTTGGTGAAAAAATTGATTGCAAGTTTTAATATTCTGGTTGTTTGGATTTAGAAGCTATAAGAATGAACAAGTAGACTTTTAAAAGGAACCGAGCGGAATTCAAACTTTAGCTATTATCACATCTTTTCTCATTCTTACTTTTCCACTAAGCACTAAATTATCATTTTATTTCTTGTTAGTCATTGTCTCCGTCGATTTTTTTTGTTTTTCTAACTTATATGCATCTGTGTAGTCTTCTTTTGTTTGTTAATCAATAGGTAGTCTCCTTTCGTTTTTTTTTTTTTTTGCGCTCAACAAATTAAATTGAAAATGACATTATTAAATGTAATATTTTCAGGTTTAGATCAAATTCATTGTTATATATTTCTGGTATTTTGCTGTATTGAAATGGATAAATCTTGGATTCACTCGGATAGAAGGTCAAAACAGTACGAGGAGGGTGTGGAACTGTTTATCAGAGGTTGTTTAGAGAATCCCCATATTGACCCCAATTTAATTCATTGCCCTTGTTGCAAATGTAAAAATCTTAAAAAAAGACCAGCTAAGTCCATTCGAGAGCATCTTTATTTCCATGGTTTTAGTCAAAATTATGTGAATTGGATTTGGCAAGGTGAGTCTGCTGAAAGTGTCAAAGTAAATTGGAGCACGAACAAGGAGCCAATTGGTAACTATCACGGACACTTTGAAACCACTAATATGTGTGAGGCGGCATATGATAACTATACAGAAAATCCAGAAGCGTTTATGGAATTTTTGGAGGAAGCAGAGAAACCTTTGTATAGTGGTTGTAAGCGTTACACAAAGTTGAGTGCAATTGTGAAACTATACAACACCAAAGCAAAGCATGGGATGAGTGACGCTCTATTTTCCGATCTACTAATGGATTTTGGGGATATGCTACCAGATAATCACAACCTGCCAACCAAAATGTATGATGTAAAAAAGACATTGAGTTGTTTGGCGTTGAGTCATGAAAAAATTCATGCTTGTTCCAATGATTGCATTCTTTATAGGAAGCAATATAAAGACTGCGTAAACTGCCCTAAATGTGGCTTGTCACGGTGGAAGCTAAACAAGAAGAACGTTGAGAAGAAAGGTGTTCCTGCAAAGGTGTTGTGGTATTTCCCTCCCATACCAAGATTTAAGCGCATGTTTAAATCTCTACATACCTCGAAAAATTTAACATGGCGTGCAGAAACCACAGGAGTTCCCGGTCAGTTACGTCATCCAGCTGATTCACCATCTTGGAAGTTGGTGGATCATATGTGGCCCGACTTTGAAAGTGAACCAAGAGATCTTCGCCTTGCACTTGCAGCTGATGGCATTAATCCTTATAGCAACCTTAGTAGTCGGTACAGTTGCTGGCCAATTATGTTGGTCACCTACAATCTGCCTCCAAACATGTGTATGAAGAGAAAATTCATCATGCTAACTATGCTCATTTCAGGGCCTAAACAGCCAGGAAACAATATAGATGTCTATCTTGATGTGTTAGTTGAAGATTTGCAACGATTGTGGGATGGAGTTGATTGTGTCTATGATGCTTATCGTAGACAATTTTCACTCTTAAAGCAGTCTTACTATGGACCATCAATGACTTTCCAGCCTATGGTAACCTTAGTGGATGCACTACACATGGTTATTATGCATGTCCAGTATGCAAAGAAGATACTTGTGCAAAGCATCTGGAAAATGGGAAGAAAATGTCATTTGTTGCTCATAGACGATTCCTACCACGGTTTCATCCATATCGGAGGCAAATGAAAGAGTTCGATGGTATGGAAGAACATGGAGAATCATCTACACCATTATCTGGGGTTGCTTTGTTTGACAAGCTTTCTGATATAAGGTGTGTTTTCGGAAAGAAGATTATTGTGAAAGGTAAAAAGAGAGAGAATGAAAAGGACAATAATTTGGAAGATAGTAAAGAAGAAAAAGATTTTGGATCAACAGATTTCAGAAAATGTTGGAAGAAAAAATCAATTTTTTTCAATCTTCCTCATTGGAAACACCTGCATGTTAGGCATTGTCTCGATGTGATGCACATAGAGAAAAATGTCTTCGAATCTCTCATTAATACTTTGATGAATGTTAAAGGAAAAACCAAGGACAATGTGGCAGCTAGGTTGGACATGGTTCAAATGGGAGTTAGGCCTGAATTGGCACCTAAATTTGGTGAAAAAAGAACATATCTTCCTCCTGCTGCATGCTTATTCACAAAAAAAGAAAAGTTACAAGTTTGTCAGTCGATAATGGATATAAAAGTCCCAGAAGGTTTCTCATCGAACCTGAAAAATCTTGTGTCCTTGTCTGAGTTGAAATTGATTGGCTTGAAATCTCATGATTGTCATGTTCTAATGCAGCATTTCCTTCCAATACTCATACGTGATGCATTACCAAAACATGTTAGATATGCCATTATAAGACTATGCTTCTTCTTCAAAGATATTTGTTGCAAGGTGATAGATGTAGCCAAGTTAGATAAGCTGCAATCTGACTTGGTTGTTACACTCTGCTTATTGGAGCAGTATTTCCCCCCTTCTTTCTTCGATGTCATGCTTCACTTAACAGTTCATCTTGTTCGAGAAGTTCGATTATGTGGACCAGTGTACTTCCGGTGGATGTACCCGTTCGAAAGATCCATGAAGGTGCTTAAGAGTTATGTAGGCAGTCGTAAACATCCTGAATGTTGCATTGTGCAGAGATATTCAGCCGAAGAAGCAATTGAGTTTTGTTCGGAATACCTAAATGACCTTGATCCTATTGGGTTGCCTCAATCAAATCTTGATCCCAAATCAAACATTGTAGCCTGCAAAACACCAATTGTAGTGCCACAAGTTGACCTTCAACAAGCACATTTGACTGTGCTGGAAAATACAGAAGAAGTATCTCCATACGTTATGTAAGTGTATTGCATTATTCTATAATTCTGCACCCATGTGATTGTCAATATTTAATATCCAACACAAATTGCTATATAAATATTTCCACAGTGAACATAAATATTTCCTGAAGTCAATGTTTCCGAAAAAAGAGAAAGATGAAAGGTGGATACAAGATGCTCACAATAAGAAGTTCATTGACTGGTTTCGTGCAAAGGTTAGGTGGATAAATCTGCTTTATGCATTTTGCGGTGAACAGTTTGGAGCAAGTATTTTAATCACCCTATTCTAATTGTATAAATGTCAGGTGGATGCTGAAATAGATAGCTGCAATGGTGGAACGACATCAACATTGACATGGCTGGCTCATGGTCCACGTGGGCAAGTCATTAAGTATAGCAGTTACGTGATAAATGGCAATTTATACCAAACAAAGGCACGGGATGATGAGAGAGTTTGCCAAAACAGTGGGGTTTCTCTAGTTGCTAACACCATGCTTGTCTGTAGTGCCAAAGATAAGAATCCCTTGATGACTGATGTGACTTTCTATGGAGTGATTGAAGAAATATGGGAGTTGGACTATCATCAATTTCAAGTTCCTCTTTTCAAGTGTGCGTGGGTTGCAAATGACAAAGGAGTTATCAAAAATGATGAATGTGGATTCACCTTGGTCAATATGAACAAAATAGGGCACAAGAATGACTCATTTGTCCTTGCAAGTCAAGTCAATCAAGTCTTTTATATTGATGACCCATTACAAAAAGGGTGGTCAATTGTACTCCCTGTGCCAAATCGATGTTACGAGGGAGATGATGATGGTTGGACTAGTATTCCTGATTCTCGACCAATTGATGATGTTGATACTCATTGTATTCCGGCTCATGAAAGTTACTTTAGATCAGAAACTGAGGGTGGCTGGGAAACGAACAAGAAAAAATGATGTGTTTCACTTTCATGTCATGTTTTTTGTTATGCTATAAACATAACATTATTGCTATTATTTATGTCATGTTTATTATTTATGTCAGGTTTCTACAAGTCATGTTTATTATTTATGTTATTATTGTTTGTGTTATTATTTATTTCATGTTTATACATGTCTTATTAGAATTATTGTTTATGTTATTTTAATGGTTAATGTTATTGTGTAGGTTTTAACATTTGTGTCATTAATGTAAATATGTAGAAAAAGGCTCAATGGGTCGTAAAAAAAAGGGCACAAATGCTACAGTTGAGATGATACAAGGAGTACATGATGATAAGCTAAAGGAAGTTACTAATGCAGAGCACCCTATACTTACTGATGAAGAAGAACATCCTGTAGATGTGCAGAGGAACAAGCGAGGCCCTACGTTGATGGGTAAACTAATTGCTACTGCCAGATGGGGGAAAAAAGCAAAGATTGATTATGATGACATGGGGCGGCCAACATACAATGCAAATGGAAGGGCTTTACAATCATACATTGGTTCTATTGCTAGAGCCATGGTGCCAATCAGTATAAAGTCATGGCCTGAAGTTCCAGAAACCATAAAACAAAAACTGTGGGAAGAGATTTCGGTAAGTACAAGCTTCAATTCGAATTTACAATCATACTTGCACCTCAAAATAATCTTTTTTGTTGCAGAATGTCTTTGAACTAGCGCCTCCCACACCTCGAACCCTTCCATAGTGTTCTTGGCTTCCTAAGGCAGCGGTTAACACGTCATTCATTCCAGAAGATTTGAACTCTCCTTTGCCTTTCTTTTCCAACAATTCATCCTACAATTGGAGACATGACAAATCAATTCACAATCTACAGTGTTATTTATCTAGGCAATATGGCGATTGAATAAAACTAAACATTTACAATTTTTTCAGCTACTTCGGATGTCTCCGAACATGTTATGTTGCCGGATTTGTCTTCTCGAGCTTTACGCCAAAGCACAGATCTATCAACTTCCTCATCTTCAGCAACCAATTTTTTGTTCCGCTACAATTTTAAAACTCATATGTTTAATAACATGAAGAACATGCTAAAAATTACAAACATATTGCTCTGTTTCTTACCAGTTCAGCCTCCAATCCGATGTAACCCTTGCGAGACATTCTGTGGTGATATTTACAATGCATGGTCCGTTGTTTTTGTTTTTCATGAGTAACCTGCATCATTATGTTGGCTCAGTTAAGTATTGAATTTAATACATTCGTGAGGAAACATATCAATTATTAAAGTACCTCCCATGATGGATCCAGTCTCGCATCCACAAATTCTTTCCAATCCGCTAGTGGAAGTTGATACTGACTTGGTGGAGAAATCAACTTTTCAGGATTATCTTTGTTCGGCCAAACAAATCTACTAGTCAATTTGTTTTTGAAATCTCTCCACTTCTGAGATGCTGAATTCATCACAGCATACTGACTTTCAGGCGCTAGTTCAAAGACATTCTGCAACAAAAAAGATTATTTTGAGGTGCAAGTATGATTGTAAATTCGAATTGAAGCTTGTACTTACCGAAATCTCTTCCCACAGTTTTTGTTTTATGGTTTCTGGAACTTCAGGCCATGACTTTATACTGATTGGCACCATGGCTCTTGCAATAGAACCAATGTATGATTGTAAAGCCCTTCCATTTGCATTGTATGCTGGCCGCCCCATGTCATCATAATCAATCTTTGCTTTTTCCCCCATCTGGCAGTAGCAATTAGTTTACCCATCAACGTAGGGCCTCGCTTGTTCCTCTGCACATCTACAAGATGTTCTTCTTCATCAGTAAGTATAGGGTGCTCTGCATTAGTAACTTCCTTTAGCTTATCATCATGTACTCCTTGTATCATCTCAACTGTAGCATTTGTGCCCTTTTTTTTACGACCCATTGAGCCTTTTTCTACATATTTACATTAATGACACAAATGTTAAAACCTACACAATAACATTAACCATTAAAATAACATAAACAATAATTCTAATAAGACATGTATAAACATGAAATAAATAATAACACAAACAATAATAACATAAATAATAAACATGACTTGTAGAAACCTGACATAAATAATAAACATGACATAAATAATAGCAATAAGGTTATGTTTATAGCATAACAAAAAACATGACATGAAAGTGAAACACATCATTTTTTCTTGTTCGTTTCCCAGCCACCCTCAGTTTCTGATCTAAAGTAACTTTCATGAGCCGGAATACAATGAGTATCAACATCATCAATTGGTCGAGAATCAGGAATACTAGTCCAACCATCATCATCTCCCTCGTAACATCGATTTGGCAGAGGGAGTACAATTGACCACCCTTTTTGTAATGGGTCATCAATATAAAAGACTTGATTGACTTGACTTGCAAGGACAAATGAGTCATTCTTGTGCCCTATTTTGTTCATATTGACCAAGGTGAATCCACATTCATCATTGTGGATAACTCCTTTGTCATTTGCAACCCACGCACACTTGAAAAGAAGAACTTGAAATTGATGATAGTCCAACTCCCATATTTCTTCAATCACTCCATAGAAAGTCACATCAGTCATCAAGGGATTCTTATCTTTGGCACTACAGACAAGCATGGTGGTAGCAACTAGAGAAACCCCACTGTTTTGGCAAACTCTCTCATCATCCCGTGCCTTTGTTTGGTATAAATTGTCATTTATCACGTAACTGCTATACTTAATGACTTTCCCACGTGGACCATGAGCCAGCCATGTCAATGTTGATGTCGTTCCACCATTGCAGCTATCTATTTCAGCATCCACCTGACATTTATACAATTAGAATAGGGTGATTAAAATACTTGCTCCAAACTGTTCACCGCAAAATGCATAAAGCAGATTTATCCACCTAACCTTTGCACGAAACCAGTCAATGAACTTCTTATTGTGAGCATCTTGTATCCACCTTTCATCTTTCTCTTTTTTCGGAAACATTGACTTCAGGAAATATTTATGTTCACTGTGGAAATATTTATATAGCAATTTGTGTTGGATATTAAATATTGACAATCACATGGGTGCAGAATTATAGAATAATGCAATACACTTACATAACGTATGGAGATACTTCTTCTGTATTTTCCAGCACAGTCAAATGTGCTTGTTGAAGGTCAACTTGTGGCACTACAATTGGTGTTTTGCAGGCTACAATGTTTGATTTGGGATCAAGATTTGATTGAGGCAACCCAATAGGATCAAGGTCATTTAGGTATTCCGAACAAAACTCAATTGCTTCTTTGGCTGAATATCTCTGCACAATGCAACCTTTAGGATGTTTACGACTGCCTACATAACTCTTAAGCACCTTCATGGATCTTTCGAACGGGTACATCCACCGGAAGTACACTGGTCCACATAATCGAACTTCTCGAACAAGATGAACTGTTAAGTGAAGCATGACATCGAAGAAAGAAGGGGGGAAATACTGCTCCAATAAGTAGAGTGTAACAACCAAGTCAGATTGCAGCTTATCTAACTTGGCTACATCTATCACCTTGCAACAAATATCTTTGAAGAAGAAGCATAGTGTAAGGACCGTGTATCGTATTATCGTAAATCTTATGTTGATTATCGATAATTAATGAAATTGTCATGGATTAGGTATTTGATGTATATCGTGACAATGGAATTGAGAATGAATATTGGATATGAATTGACGTTGTAAGAGCTCGATTGGAGGCCGGACGCCAAAAATAGTACAAAAATAAAACATTTGTACAGTACGAGTGGCGCCCGGGCGGTAGAAAATTACCGCCCGAGCGCCAGGGTATATGAAGGCATGTTCTTGGACAGAACTTGCCGCGCCCGAGCGGTAATTTGCAACCGCTCGAGCGCGGTGCATTTGAGGGCCGGGGGCAGAACTTCTCGCACTCGGGCGCGAGAATTCTACCGCCCGAGCGCGACTAAGATGAGGATAAGAATTGAAATTTCGTTCTTTCTTTCGTCAATTGTTTTCAGAGAGTTCGAGAAGGAACGAGAGATTCCGATTTTCTTTCTTCCAAATCGACTTCGAAACGCTGTCCAAACGCGAAACAAATTATATATTTGTGATCGTCGCGTCGAGGGCTTCTGATTGAGGTAATTTTCTTGTGATTCCAGCAGCTTTAAATATCAGGATGCTGGAATAGCATGTATTTGAAGTTGAATTTCTGATATGTAGTAGAATAACCGACAGGAAACTTGTATTCGAAGTCGGAATTAAATTATGATATGATTTTGATTTGATATGAATTTTTGAAGTTTCAAATGATATTTGAAACTCATATTAATGATTTTGGAGTATGTTATTGATTGAAATGAGTATGTAATTGATGTAGATAAAGCGTTATATCAATATCTTCGGGCTACATCAATTGGAATCGAAGAATTGAGGTATGTTGCGACCGGGTAACATACGACAGGTATCTGTATTTTATGATATATGTTGGATTGATTTGATTGATTGGATTGGAATACGTGTCTATATGCCTATTTGTTGATTTGATGTGGCATACATGACATTGAGATTTGAGTATCGATGTACAAAATAAATGTTTTGTTAACACACATCATTTTATGCATACATCGATACATGACATGCACGTTGAGCTATTATCCTTGGATACCCTGATATGATTGGATTGGATTCCGGGGTTTGTGAACACAATCGCTATGCGGGTATTATATGACCCGTAAAGCATAGACAATTGTGGCCCCATATGATTGGATATGAGATGTGGGATTGATGGCGCTTCGTCGACGCTATCATATGTGTATTCCCATATCGGCCGGTGTGCCAGCTCGAGCATTGATTTGATTTGATAGCGATTCGATTGATTCTGGCATGTGCTCAGTGGATGGGCATTTGACCTGATACCTCCACGACATACATGCATTGCATACCATATATCATTGTTTAGATATCTGTGGTATATATGATTGGTTGTTCCATACGGAGCTTTGCTCACCCCCAAGGGGGGCTGTTGTTGTCTTTGTGTGTGGACAATGGCAGGTACTCCAGGATATCAGGAGGCCAGAGAGGGCACTTCTGGAGGAAGCCACAGCTTCGGCTGAGGTTTTTGTTTATGTCTTGTTCCCAGTATATATGTATATGTATCTATATACCGGGGCATGTCCCGAGGATATGAGTTGTTTGTATATGATTGGTTTTGATTTCGTGTGGGCATGTTTTATGATTTGAGATTAAATACTATTTTTAGTATTATAAATCTAGAAGAGATATTTTGGGCTCGTCGTAAAGAAATTTTAAACCCGTTTTCCGCTGTGATTAATTAAATCCTAATCTGATTGCATTGTAATAACGATTAGGAGCTAAGGGCCCCACACATAGTCTTATAATGGCATATCTAACATGTTTTGGTAATGCATCACGTATGAGTATTGGAAGGAAATGCTGCATTAGAACATGACAATCATGAGATTTCAAGCCAATCAATTTCAACTCAGACAAGGACACAAGATTTTTCAGGTTCGATGAGAAACCTTCTGGGACTTTTATATCCATTATCGACTGACAAACTTGTAACTTTTCTTTTTTTGTGAATGAGCATGCAGCAGGAGGAAGATATGTTCTTTTTTCACCAAATTTAGGTGCCAATTCAGGCCTAACTCCCATTTGAACCATGTCCAACCTAGCTACCACATTGTCCTTGGTTTTTCCTTTAACATTCATCAAAGTATTAATGAGAGATTCGAAGACATTTTTCTCTATGTGCATCACATCGAGACAATGCCTAACATGCAGGTGTTTCCAATAAGGAAGATTGAAAAAAATTGATTTTTTCTTCCAACATTTTCTGAAATCTGTTGATCCAAAATCTTTTTCTTCTTTACTATCTTCCAAATTATTGTCCTTTGCATTCTTTCTCTTTTTACCTTTCACAATAATCTTCTTTCCGAAAACACACCTTATATCAGAAAGCTTGTCAAACAAAGCAACCCCAGATAATGGTGTAGATGATTCTCCATGTTCTTCCATACCATCGAACTCTTTCATTTGCCTCCGATATGGATGAAACCGTGGTAGGAATCGTCTATGACCAACAAATGACATTTTCTTCCCATTTTCCAAATGCTTTGCACAAGTATCTTCTTTGCATACTGGACATGCATAATAACCATGTGTAGTGCATTCACTAAGGTTACCATAGGCTGGAAAGTCATTGATGGTCCATAGTAAGACTGCTTTAAGAGTGAAAAATTGTCTACGATAAGCATCATAGACACCATCAACTCCATCCCACAATTGTTGCAAATCTTCAACTAACACATCAAGATAGACATCTATATCGTTTCCTGGCTGTTTAGGCCTTGAAATGAGCATAGTTAGCATGATGAATTTTCTCTTCATACACATGTTTGGAGGCAGATTGTAGGTGACCAACATAATTGGCCAGCAACTGTACCGACTACTAAGGTTGCTATAAGGATTAATGCCATCAGCTGCAAGTGCAAGGCGAAGATTTCTTGGTTCACTTTCAAAGTCGGGCCACATATGATCCACCAACTTCCAAGATGGTGAATCAGCTGGATGACGTAACTGACCGGGAACTCCTGTGGTTTCTGCATGCCATGTTAAATTTTTCGAGGTATGTAGAGATTTAAACATGCGCTTAAATCTTGGTATGGGAGGGAAATACCACAACACCTTTGCAGGAACACCTTTCTTCTCAACGTTCTTCTTGTTTAGCTTCCACCGTGACAAGCAACATTTAGGGCAGTTTACGCAGTCTTTATATTGCTTCCTATAAAGAATGCAATCATTGGAACAAGCATGAATTTTTTCATGACTCAACGCCAAACAACTCAATGTCTTTTTTACATCATACATTTTGGTTGGCAGGTTGTGATTATCTGGTAGCATATCCCCAAAATCCATTAGTAGATCGGAAAATAGAGCGTCACTCGTCCCATGCTTTGCTTTGGTGTTGTATAGTTTCACAATTGCACTCAACTTTGTGTAACGCTTACAACCACTATACAAAGGTTTCTCTGCTTCCTCCAAAAATTCCATAAACGCTTCTGGATTTTCTGTATAGTTATCATATGCTGCCTCACACATATTAGTGGTTTCAAAGTGTCCGTGATAGTTACCAATTGGCTCCTTGTTCGTGCTCCAATTTACTTTGTCACTTTCAGCAGACTCACCGTGCCAAATCCAATTCACATAATTTTGACTAAAACCATGGAAATAAAGATGCTCTCGAATGGACTTAGCTGGTCTTTTTTTAAGATTTTTACATTTGCAACAAGGGCAATGAATTAAATTGGGGTCAATATGGGGATTCTCTAAACAACCTCTGATAAACAGTTCCACACCCTCCTCGTACTGTTTTGACCTTCCATCCGAGTGAATCCAAGATTTATCCATTTCAATACAGCAAAATACCAGAAATATATAACAATGAATTTGATCTAAACCTGAAAATATTACATTTAATAATGTCATTTTCAATTTAATTTGTTGAGCGCAAAAAAAAAAACGAAAGGACTATTGATTAACAAACAAAAGAAGACTACACAGATGCATATAAGTTAGAAAAACAAAAAAAAATCGACGGAGACAATGACTAACAAGAAATAAAATGATAATTTAGTGCTTAGTGGAAAAGTAAGAATGAGAAAAGATGTGGTAATTGCTAAAGTTTGAATTCCGCTCGGTTCCTTTTAAAAGTCTACTTGTTCATTCTTATAGCTTCTAAATCCAAACAACCAGAATATTAAAACTTGCAATCAATTTTTTCACCAAAAGCTGAAGTTCCAAAAATCTGGTAAGAGTAAAAATGAAAGAAGATGGAATCAAAGGGAAGCAGGTACAGGAAGTGTTCTTTAAAGCAAATAATCTAATTAGGTAGCATTTGCTAATCCCCTTCAAAAATGAATATTCAACAAAAACTTATGGTCATAGTAGAAAAACATTGCAATGGGATGTCACGGAAGCAGATAAGTAGCATATTATTATATCAAGTAATATGTGACTGCAAATCAACAAAACAATTATAATCATGGTGATAACAGGTAACTGCATTAAAAACCTTAAATATTACAGGACAAATTCAAAGCACATGACTATGATTCAGCTCAGAAACGTATAACCATTTCAGTTGAGGGGCAATAGCCAATAAGATAAAGAAAAGATTTCAAAGCAAGACCGTACCCAAAATAAAATTGATAAAAACAAACAAAAAAAAGGCCAAATACCAACGCATGTAAAATCAACTCAGCTGGTTAAAAATTATCGCACCGCAGGTAACATAAAATTATAAATCTTAAAGCAAGTAGGTACTGTTACAGAAAACGTATGTGAAAACATGAATGCCAAATCAAAACCAGTACAGACTTCAAATCACAGATTAATTGGAAAAAAGATAATCAGGGACGGAATAACTAGACTTACGGTGGTGGTGGTGGTGGTGGTGGTGTTTTGCTTCTATCTCGGTGAGTTGAACGGCGGTGGTGTTGGCGGTTCGAAGCGAGAATGGCGGTGAGTGGAAAATGTGGCGCGTTAATGAGCTCGTCTATGAATATAATCGATATAACTCAGCGACGGTTTTTACAAAATCCGTCGCTAATAGCGACGGCTTTTGAAATACCGTCGCTAATAGCGACAGAGTTTTTAACAACCGTCGCCGACGAGATCGGCGAATCGGCGACGGTTCAAAAACCGTCGCAAAATGTCAACACTCACCAAATGTTCAGCGCGGTTCATCTTATTACTTCGGCATTAACTTATTTTTCTTCTTTTTTACTTCATCAACATTGAAATACCGAAGTAAAATATAATAATAAAAAATAGTGAAGCCCGTGTTTTTAAACATCCGAAGTAAAATATATTATTTTACTTCGCTTGTGTTATTACCTAAGTTATTGGTAATGTATTACTTCGTAAATTATTATTGCCGAAGTAACGTCTGGCGAAGTAAAATTTCATTTTTCACATAGTGGAGGTGCTGGATTTACTGGACCACAAATTTTGTGAAGTACATTATACCAACTGTTTTATTCTTCCAATTTTGCCTTAAAAATGTGATGTAAATATAACTATTGAGTTTAATAGTAGTTTTAATAATTATTTTTACTTCTTCCAAACTGCAAGCCCCTTCTCTTTTATCCATGATCGTACATGTAAATTGTGTAAAGCAGTTGAATGTTATAAACTGCTTTACGTGTTTTAATTATTATTCCTTTTAAAACATGAAAAATCAAATTGGAAATACATAAGGAGCCGAGGGGCTGCAGAAAGATCTCATTCAAAATCACTCTTGATTTTGTGCTTATTAATTTTCATACGAGCTTCAAATAATAGTTTTTTTTTTATTTTACAAATATGCTCTGCGTAGACGCATCGGGTTAGGGATGTAAACGATCCAAACCAAACCAAACAGTATCAGGCTTGAGCTTGGTTTGTTTAAAACTGTTTGAGGCTCGAGCTCGAGCTCGATTCGAGCTTTTATTATCAGGCTCGAGCTTGGTTTGTATTGAAATTACTGAGCTCGTTAAAAGCTCGAGCTCGAGCTCGAGTTCGGCTCGTTAAAAGCTCGTTTAGCATGTTAATCAAGCCGGGCTCGAGCTCGGCTCGTTAAAAGCTCGTTTAGCATGTTAATCAAGCCAGACTCGAGCTTGATTAATTAATAGCTCGTTTAACATGTTTAACAAGCCTGACTGGAGCTCGTCTCGTTTTCGAGCCCGATAAACATAGATTGAGATCGAATTTGAGTTTGAATCGAGCTTGTTAAAAATTAAATATATCTATAAAATAATTTTAAATCATACATAAAAATGTAAATTCATTCATAAATAACCAAAACGGCACAAATAAGAGCAAAAAAAAAAAACATAAATAAGTATATTATTGAACATTCCAAAATCATGTTTGCGAGCCACCTGCAAAAAAAAAAAAAAAAACATAAATAAGTATATTATTGAACATTCCAAAATCATGTTTGCGAGCCACCTAAACGAGCTGAGCTCGAGCTCGAGTACGAGCCATCTAAACGAGCCGAGCTCGAGCTCGCGAGCCTATTATCAAACATGTTTGCGAGCTCACGAGCCGAATATCCTTAGGCTTGAGCTTGGTTTGATTAAATTTTCGAGCTCAAAATCGAGCTTGGGCTTGGTTTGATATGATTAATAAACTCAAACGAGCTTTTTATCGAGCCGAGCTTCGAATAGCTCGCAAACCGTTTGGTTCATTTACATCCCTTCATTGGGTGTACCACAATTAGTATTAATTAACATATTGAAAATATCACATAACGTGTCTTACACAGATTGTTGTCTTAAAAAAAAAAACTAAAATGCGTGGCCCAACACCATTGATGAGTTGGGCTTGAGCTTTCAAAATTTTTAAGCAATATTCTAAAATTTGATTCGGGGCAAAAACTTGGAAATATCAGTCAATTAGGGATGTTTATTGGTCGATTAGGTTCGATTTTCGATTTTTTATTTTGATTTTCGGTTTTAGAAATATATAATCCGATATCCGAACCATTTTTCTTCGTTCGGTTCGATTTTCTACCAAAACGGTTTGGTTATTTCGGTCGGTCAATTTGGTTTTGGTATAATTATTTAAATTAATAATATAAATATATTGTAAAATATAATATGTACATGTTTTCTTAGTAAAATATTTAAATACAAAGTCTAAATTAATTAAACAAACAACAATCAACTAAAAATTGTTTAAAATGGTTTTTCATTCACTAAATATCATATCAAAATATATAATATAAATAAAAATCTATTTTTTTATTAATATAATGAAATTTCGGGTTTTTTTCGGTTTTGACATATATAATCCGAAATCGAATCAAATAAACTTCGGTTTTAAAATTTTATCTGAATTATAAAACTCGACTTTCGGTGCAGTTCGGTGTTCGGTTTTTTTGGTTTGAATTTTCGGTTTTTTCGGTTTTTCCGAAGTTTGAACACCATTACCGTCAACCTCTGGTTGACCATGTTAAACATTAGTTTTATATATATATATATATATATATATATATATATATATATATATATATAAAAATTAAGTTAACTTCTAGTTTTTGTTTAAGAAAGCTAGGAGTCAAATTTTAATATTTTTTGATAAAAATTAAGCTTTAAATATTTAATAAAATAATTTTTTTAACTAAAATAAATGTGCCAAAATATTCTTTATTTGATACTCTTCATATTAAAAAAAATCTAAGATTTATACACGTGTTCTTAAATTTGCATGATATATATTCTTAAATTGATTGATTTTATATGATCAAATTACAGTAAAAAGGAAACATTTTTTTATGATTAATCTCATACTAAATTCTCTTAAGCTTAAATTTAATGTTTTGTCACACTTCAAGAATTTTAGAACATTGATTTAAGTATTTTCTTCATTAAAAACCAAAACATATTTCGCAGTTAAATACAATAATCAAAACTTATTATTATTATTATTATTATTATTATTATTATTATTATTATTATTATTATTATTATTATTATTATTATTATTATTATTATTATTATTATTTACGGGAAGTTCACTATGAAATGCTACAATTTATATTTTGTGGATGAAGAATACAGTTGTGAAAAGTCCACATGACCCTTCATTCACATAACTTGGAAAATACTAAAGAAGATTAATATACTTGTAAAATTCACAAAATGAGAAGAACATACATGTAAAACCAAATCAACGACGACCAGTGAAGGAATTAGAAATATAGTTTTGTCCGGGCTAGAATTTTAGACTCTAAAAATCTTTTAATATTTTAAATTGATCTACTTGAACTAATATCATATTATTCCAAAATTATACAAAATTTACATATAATTTGTTTTTTAAAAAATTGAGCCACCTAGGCTAAAATCTGGGTATAGATGCATGTGGCTCTGCTACTGACGACGACACTAATATTAATAGAACTAATATTAATAGCATTGACATTGTTTTTACTACTAAAATTTTATAATTATCATCAATAATATGTCAATGTTGCTTTTACCATTATAAACATATTGAATTATCCTTAACATTTATTACTACAAGTAACAATATCTATAACACTTGGTAAAATTAAAATTTTTGTATAATTTTATAGGATTACATGTAAAATCAAATCAACTTTTATTATTAATATATATCTATGTCTATATCTATATCAATATTTATATCTAAAAAGTAAGATCAAATCAACTTGATATTATTAATTTATATCTATATCTATAATTAAATAAAAAAACATCGCATGAATATTAATATTTTTACAATGGTAAAAAAACATAAATCTATTATTAATGATAATTACAAAATTTAGTGATGAAAAATGTCAATGTTGTTATTTATAATTTTTCACAACTTTTATTAATACTTAACATTTTTTCTATTCATATACACTATTATTGAGTTTGGAACAATTGGAGAAAAATCCTCATTCAGAAAGTGAAACTTGTGTTCAGTCCCTAGGTCAGAATTTTTTTAGCTGCACTCCCTGACACATCAAAAACTTTATTTTACACTCCCTACTCGTTTATTTACAAATTTCGTAATATAAAAAATTCGTAATTAGCGACGGTTTAAGAAAACCCGTCGCTATTTAAATATAGCCACGGTTGTATGTAACACCGTCGCTAAGTTTAAAATTGCGACGGGTTTTTGTTTCCGTCGCTAATAGCGACGATTTAACCAAACACCGTCGCAAATTGATAAGTGTTAGTTAAGATAATTAATATTGTTAGCCTATTCAAATTGTAAGTTTTTTTAGATTTATTAAATTATTAAAATTATTTTTTATTGAAAATATTAGTGACGGAAATCATGAATTAAATGTCGCTACAATTAGCGACGGAACTCATGAACCTGCCGTTAGCGACGGTTTATTAAACTGTCGCTAATTAAAATCTGTCGAGATATTAGGCTACTATGAACGGTTCGCTATATATTTATGCTCAAATTCTCATGTTTTATTCTCATTTGTAACCAAATTATACCATATTTTCGAGATATTATGCCTGAATTATTATATTTTGTGTCTTTTATATGGTCTTGTATTTTGTAGACCAAAATCACGGTAATAAATTCATTTCTCAACTCTTACTCATCAAATATCCACATGAGTTAGTGATAAGACAACAAAATGTTCTCTACATATTTATGCAATTATGCTCAAATTCTCATGTTAGGTAGAGTAAAATCATGGTAAAGAGTTGATTTCTCAACCCTTGCTCATTAAATTGAGACACGAGTTTTCATTTTTATGTTAGCGTTTTCCCTCAGAATTTATGTCAAAATGTTTAATTTATGTACCCAATATAATACGAAATACACTGAAATTGTTGTGGTTGTATGCTGGAGTTACCCTATTTTGTGCCGGAAATTATTGTGCTATTGACTTGTGTTATGTGGACTAAAATCATGGTAAAAAGTTGGTTTCTCAACTCTTACCCATTAAAATTGAGGCATGAATTTGCATTATTATGCTAGTGGTTTCTCTAAAAATTTATGCTCAAATTCTCAATTCATGTACCCAATATAATACAAAAATATATTGAAATTGTTTTGGTTGTATGGTGGAATTACCCTATTTTGTGCTAAATATTATTATGATATTGACTTTTGTTCGGTAGATTAAAATCATGATAATGAGTTGGCTTCCCAAATCTTAATCAATAGACTGAGACACGAGTTTGCTTTTTTATGCTACTGGTTCCCCTTGTAATATATGCTCAAAGTTTCACTTTATGTACCCAATAGAGTACGAAATATACTGAAATTGTTGTGATTGTATACTTGAATCAACTTATTTTGTTCTGAATATTATTGTGATATTTACTTTTGTTAAATAGCTTAAAATCATGGTAATGAGTTGTTTCTCAACTCTTACTCATTAAATTGAGACACGAGTTTGCATTTTTATGTTAGTGGTTTCCCTCGAAATTTATGCTCAAATTCTCAATTTATGTACATAATATAATATGAAATATACTGAAATTGTTTTGGTTGTATGGTGAAATTACCCTATTTTGTGCTGAATATTATTATGATATTGACTTTTGTTAGGTAGATTAAAATCATGGTAAGGAATTGGTTTCCCAACTCTTACTCGATAAATTGATATATGAGTTTACTTTTTTATGCTAGTGGTCCCCCTCGGAATATGTGCTCAAATTCTCAATTTATGTATCTAATAGAGTACGAAATATACTAAAATTGTTGTGTTTGTGTGATGAAATTAACCTATTTTGTGATGAGTATTATTATGATATCAACTTTTGTTAGGTAGATTAAAATCATTGTAAGTAGTTGGTTTCCTAACTCTTACTCAATAAATTGAGATATGAGTTTGCTTTTTTATGCTAGTAGTTCTCCTTGGAATATATGCTCAAATTCCCAATTTATATGCTCAATAGAGTATGAAATATACTGAAATTATTGTGATTGTATGCTTGAATTAACCTATTTTGTGCTAGAAGTTATTATGCTACCGACTTGTGTTAGGTGGATTAAAATCATGGTAAAGAGTTGATTTCCCAACTCTTACTTCATTAAATCGAGACATGAGTTTGCATTTTTTGTTAGTAGTTCCTCTCAGAATATATGCTCACATTCTCAATTTATGTACACAATAGAGTACGGAATATACTTAAATTGTTGTGGTTGTATACTGAAATTGTTGTGTTAGGTGGACTAAAATCATGGTAAAAAATTGGTTTCTCAACTCTTACCCATTAAAATTGAGGCATGAATTTGCATTGTTATACTAGTGGTTTCTCTAAATATTTACGCTCAAATTCTCAATTCATGTACCCAATATAATACATAAAAAAATATTGAAATTGTTGTGGTTGTGTGGTGGAATTACCCTATTTTGTGCTAAATATTATTATGATATTGACTTTTGTTTGGTAGATTAAAATCATGGTAATGAGTTGTTGAGGATCGAAGTTGAGTTTAGAGGGGGGTGAATAAACTCTACTCGTTTTTCTTTCTCTTCTGATGAGGTACTAAAATCCTGTTAGAGATAGTAGTTTATCTTGTACGTATACCTTCACCTAGATTACAATAGAACGTGCGGAAACAATCTGATGAGGTAATTGAAAGACAATAAAAATAGTAGGCAGCAGTTGTTTATGGAAGTTCGAAGATAAAATCTTCTACGTCTCCCCTTCTTCTGTTTCCAGAAGGTATAACTAAAAGACTTTGGAAATTACAGTACAACTCTTGTACACACCCACTTCAGAATGACTTACACCTCAGCCTACTGAAACTCTTAGTTACTCAACTCACAAATAATGTGATAAACAAAGTTCTGAAAAGACTCTTTTCAGATTACAAACTCTTCCTGATAAAAGTATAAGTGATGTAAAGATTGTGAAGAGTGTAAGAATCAGTAGCACAAGATGATCTTCAAAAGATCAGATATTAGCTATGAAGCGTGTGCTACTTTTCTTTGTGTTGAACTCTAAGTACTCAAGGAATTTCGAGATCGTCTTATCAGTGAAAATAGCTTTGATCCTTGAAAGATGATGTTAAGCGAAGTGTGGTCGTCTAAGGATTTGATCCATGTATATATAATCGACTGAGTTCAACGTTCACAATCAGAGGATGTCTCCAGATAACTGATACAATCAGCTTTATTACCAAAAGAAGTTCCTGCAAAAAAGCTATAAAACAATCAGTCTTTTTTTATACTTAATTGGGTAAAGTGCATTAAATGACTCCGTATAGTATTTAATGCTGCAATTAATACTAGTACTAGGAACTTTAACGGTAACAATTAAAGTGGTAACGTTAGGCAACGTCTTCTACTGGTTCTGTATTTCTATCCTTTCTGCTGCTTTAGTTTTACTAGACCAGTAGCTTCTGATAAGTGAGTCTACTGTTCTGGTCTGCTGGTTTTAGTTAACATCGCCACAATAAAATTCATGACTAACATGAGTTGGCTTCTCAAATCTTAATCAATAGACCGAGACACGAGTTTGCTTTTTTATGCTACTGGTTCTCCTTGTAATATATGCTCAAAATTTCAATTTATATACCCAATAGAGTACGAAATATACTGAAATTGTTGTGGTTGTATACTTGAATCAACTTATTTTGTTCTGAATATTATTATGATATTTACTTTTGTTAAATAGCTTAAAATCATGGTAATGAGTTATTTCTCAACTCTTACTCATTAAAATAAGACACGAGTTTGCATTTTTATTTTAGTGGTTTCCCTCGAAATTTATGCTCAAACTCTTAATTTGTGTACCTAATATAATATGAAATATACCGAAATCGTTTTGGTTGTATGGTGAAATTACCCTATTTTGTGCTGAATATTATTATGATATTGACTTTTGTTATGTAGATTAAAATCATGGTAAGGAGTTGGTTTCCCAACTCTTACTCAATAGATTGATATATGAGTTTACTTTTTTATGCTAGTGGTCCCCCTCGGAATATGTGCTCAAATTCTCAATTTATGTATATAATAGAGTACGAAATATACTAAAATTGTTGTGTTTGTGTGATGAAATTAACCTATTTTGTGCTGAGTATCATTATGATATCAACTTTTGTTAGGTATATTAAAATCATGGTAAGTAGTTGATTTCCTAACTCTTACTCAATAAATTCAGATATGAGTTTGATTTTTTATGCTAGTAGTTCTCCTTGGAATATAAGCTCAAATTCCCAATTTATGTGCTCAATAGTGTATGAAATATACTGAAATTATTGTGATTGTATGCTTGAATTAACCTATTTTATGCTGGAAATTATTATGCTACTGACTTGTGTTAGGTGGATTAAAACCATGGTAAATAGTTGATTTCCCAACTCTTACTTCATTAAATCGAGACATGATTTTGCATTTTTTTGTTAGTAGTTTCTCTCAGAATATATGCTCGAATTCTCAATTTATGTACACAATAGAGTACGGAAAAATATTAAAAAAAGGATCAATTTGCGACGGTTTTTGTTTAGTAGTTTCTCTCAGAATATATGCTCGAATTCTCAATTTATGTACACAATAGAGTACGGAAAAATATTTAAAAATGGACCAATTTGCGACGAGTTTCGTTTAAACCGTTGCAATTAGCAACGGAAACCAAAAACCGTCGCATTTTTAAACTTAGCGACGGTTGTACTTATATCCGTTGCTACATGTAGCGACGGTTTGTCTTAACCCGTCGCTAAATACGATATTTTTTTTTTCAAGTAGGAAGTGTAAAATTAAATTTTTGATGTGTCAGGTAGTGCAGCCAAAATAATTCTGACCTAGGGACTGAACACAAATTTCACTTTCTGAATAGGGATTTTTCTCCAATTGTCCCGAAGAGTTTTACACTCTGAATTGTCAACTTTGTACTTGATTTCATATATTTCAAAAGAACCTTAAAAAATAGTTGATGATGTTTTTGTAAACTAAATTACTATGACAAAGCCATGTAAAATAGAAGGCAAAAATTTGTGTGAGACGCTCTCACAGATTGAATTTGTGAGACATATATCTTATTTGGGTTATCCATGAAAAAATATAATTTTTTATGCTAAGAGTATTACTTTTATTGTGAATATGTGTAAGTTTGACCCGTCTCACATATTAATATTCGTGAGACGATCTCACATGAGACCCACAAAAATAAAAAACATAATATATATCTTATCTATATATATATATAAAAGCAGAATTTTTGTTAAAAATAGTAATTTCCCGCCAAAATGCCATTTCTAAAAAAAAAAAATATTGAAATATGTGTACTGCAATAAATTATCACTTTAATTATTGTTTGCATTGATTGTATCAATTCACTTAATTCAATTTTGAATTTAAAATAATTTTTATATTAATTCAAATGTAATTTATCTTTTATATGTTTTTTATTTTTTTACTCAAATTAAAACTAAACTTTATTGAAAACTTAAACTATATTAAAATTTTTGCATTGATTATATCAATCAGTTTAATTAAAAAAATGTATAAATAAATTTAAAATACAATTGATTGCAATGTTCGGTATCACTCATGAGATAATTTATTCAAAAATACATTTTGCTATTTGAAATAATTTCCTATTAAATTACTCACTAAAAAATAAATAAAATATTTAATTAGTTTATTTATTTTTCTAAAAATAAAATTGGTTGAGTGTTAAAAGTTATCACAACAACAAGGTTTTTCAATAGACATTAAGTTATCATTTAATAATCATAATTTTTTTTTTAATCTTAAATACATATATATTATATATATATCTATATATATAAAAGCAGAGTTTTTCTTAAAAATAGTAATTTCCCGCCAAAATGTCATTTCTAAAAAGGAAAAATATTGAAATATATGTACTGCAATAAATTATCACTTTAATTATTGTTTGCATTGATTGTAACAATTCACTTAATTCAATTTTGAATTTAAAATAATTTTTATATTAATTCAAATGTAATTTATCTTTTATATGTTTTTTTATTTTTTTACTCAAATTAAAACTAAACTTTATTGAAAACGTAAACTATATTAAAATTTTTGCATTGATTATATCAATCAGTTTAATTAAAAACTGTATAAATAAATTTAAAATACAATTGCAATGTTCGGTATCACTCACGAGGTAATTTTTCAAAAATACATTTTGTTATTTGAAATAATTTCCTACCAAATTACTTACTAAAAAATAAATAAAATATTTAATTAGTTTATTTATTTTTTCTAAAAATAAAATTGGTTGAGTGTTAAAAGTTATCACAACAACAAGGTTTTTCAATAGACATTAAGTTATCATTTAATAATCATAATTTTTTTTAATCTTAAATACATATTATTTCGAAATTACCTTAATTTGAAAGAACTAATAATTTGTAGTTTTCTTCCAAAACCATATGTCTTCTTAAAAATTCAAATTAGAAAGCACAAGAAAATTAAAAAAGATAGATTCAAAAGAGTTTCAAATGAACATTAAATTACTCTAAATAAGCATGTATAGTACCCTCAATAATCAGAAATCTTTGATACCCAATGCATGCAATTCGAGATTTCATAATTGAAAATAGTTAATGTATGATATAATTCTGTCAGAAGCATCCAATGTATAATTTTTGTCCAATTGTGATGTCTTATTTGAATTTTAAATTATAAATAATGCAATATTGCATATTACATTAGAAACCAATTTTATTCTATTTATCTTACTAAATTTATCTACTCCAAAATTGAATTCTGAAACGACTTCTCTTTTCAGCACCATATATGAGTTGAATCCTTCCAAGCTGTAATGTTCGTTTAAATTTAGATTGTTCTTTGTTATGAACTACATACATATGGAAACAACGAGAACAACGAGACATTAAGTTTGAAATCTATCTTTCATAATCGAAAAGTAAAAAATATTATTTTTCTATTTGTACAAAATTTTAATTATTACATATTACTAATGTGATAATTTTCTTCTATATTACAAAGTTCACGGATACATGGTAATATAAAATGTCTCATAATGTAAATGATTAAACCAATTCTAAAGAAAGTAAGCATCTGATTAGAAGAGACATTATAAAATTTATTGACATTGTTATGGAATACACATAATAAATGTTAATAAAATAAATATTCTGATTTATACATAATTTACTTATGATCACAAGTTTCATTTTTCATTCGGAATAATAGTTTGTTGTGTATATTATGAAGAGGTTTTGTAAATAAAATCACAACACATATGGACAAAGACATTGATGAAACAATTATTGTTATCATTCAAATGTGTCAAACACATGTCTTGTTACAAAATTGTTTATGAATGTGGATTTATACAAAATTACTGAATTTTTAAAAAATTATTTCTCATTAATTTTATTGAATGTGATTTAAAAATATATTTTTTCACATTTTAAAAATAATAATAGGTAACTTCTCAAAAATTAAAGAATTAAATATGTATTAAGGTTGGTGGTCGACATCAGTACACTAAAAACGATAAGCATCATGTCATTGCCTTAGGCCAACATAATCTAAAATTTTGATATATGATAGTGATTATTAGCCCAAAAAAATTAATCAACATGTGTTATATTTAAGAAAGTTTTTGAAATTAACGAAAAATTAATTTTTGTATATTTTTTTATAAATATATTGTTTTTTAAATTTAAATATCTATTTATTTTTCACTAATTTTTAATAATATCATTCCGTGCATCGCACGGGTTAAATACTCGTATTTATTTATATGAAAGTGGAAATAAGTTTAGGTTGACCAGTTTAGGTACGGTTGCCGGTGGAAAAAAAAAAACACGCGTCAGACATGACTTTCTCCAACAATGAAGAGCTCGTGCTGTCAAGAGGAGAACAAGCGATCTTCTCCACTGCTTCCTTCCACCTCTTCCTTCTTTTTTGAACTCTATCTTTTTGTTTTCTTTTTTTTGCTCAGTATTTACTGTTGAGAAAATACTTGTAGAGAGCGATCCCGAAAACCGACGAACAAATAATCAAATGATCGAAGACTTGAAACACGTAGGAATACGTTTTCCTAAAAACTATATTTGTCCCTTCTCAATGTTACTTAAGGAATCTGACAAATAGTTTTTGGGATATGACAAGCCTTTGCAATATTTCTACAAGTAACAATAGAAAATATTTAGAACTTGGAATTGTGTATTGAGTTGAAATAATGGGTTTCAAAATAGGTTGTCATTCTTGTATTGTTTTCACAATCACATGCATTATTTGTAGTCACCGAGAAGCCACCTCCAAAAGCCACAATGAATTGATGACATCTCTTCCAAAAAATTACATGCCAAAAGACACGTTGTTTGATTTTAAAAAAAACTGAAAATTACAAATTGCATGTGGCAGTTATGAAATCAAGATTTTATCTTTTTATCTTATTTAATTATATTGAACAAATTATAACAATCCCCCACTTGTTCAAAATAATTTAGCATCCAACTCATACTCGGTGTTTATTAATACAGTATGATATCTTTCGATTTGAATCACACCTTAGTGAAAAAATCACAAAACAAATGTAAAATTAATGATAGCTTAATAGCTTTGAATCACAATTTCATATTACAATATCGGTGAATTAATCACACATAAACACTCATTTTCACAAGTTCCAGTTTCTTGCTCAGTGCTTTTATAGGCCTTGCACTCATCCATTCTATGAACTTTTCAGAAAGCAACTCTCAACTTCCTTTTAAGACGGCACCATCTTTAAGTTCATATAGGTAAGATTCTTCCAGTATCTATGTTACATTGAGATACTTGTTTCTTGAACTGAATCTTATTAAGAACAATTTATGTTCAACCATCTAACTGTAACATCCAGTACCTTTTCATCAAAGATGGGTCACTTTTAATAAAATACTGCATACTTTCACAATCAATAATTTGTTCTTACCCTTTGAACCTTATATTATTCAAATAATAATATTTGGTAGGGTTGCCATTATTGGTAATTTATTTCAATCAAGGAGTTTTAATCCCATCTTCCTCGATGTAGATTTTACTAATTCTCTTGTAAGAGGTTTAGTAAAAGGATCTGCTAGATTTTCACTAGATTTCACGTATGTGAGAGAAATAATTCCACTTTTAATTAATTTTCTCACATAAGTATGTCTTAGGCTTATATGCCTAGATTTTCCATTGTATATTTCATTATATGCCCTTGCAAGAGTGGCTTGACTATCACATAATATTGATATTGAACCAATAGTTTTTAAAGTCAAAGGTATTTTGCACAAAAGATCGCGTAACCATTCTGCCTCTTTTCCTGCTTCGGCTAATGCAATAAATTCTGACTCCATGGTGGAATGTGTTATGCAAGTTTGTTTCTTGGATTTCCAAGATATTGCACCTCCTCCAAGAGTAAACACCCACCCGGAGGTAGATTTATTGTCTCCAACACTCGATATCCAACTAGCATCTGTATATCCTTCTAATATAGCAGGAAATTTTGAATAGTGCAATCCAAGGTTCTTGGTTTTCTTTAAATAACCAAAAACTCTTCCAATAGTCTTCCAATGATCACTATTTGGATTGTTGGTAAACCTACTCAATTTACTAACCGCAAAAGCAATGTCTGGCCTTGTACATTGCAATGCATACATTAGGCTACCAATTGCACTTGCATACTCAAGTTGTGCCACTGTCCTTCCATTATTTTTGATTAGTTTGATGCTTGGATCAATTGGAGTACTAGCTTCTTTGATATTCAAATGTTTGAACTTATCAAGCATTTTCTCAATATAATGTGCTTGGTTTAGTTCATAACCCCCACTGTTTCTTGTAACTTTAATCCCAAGTATAACATCCACTTGTCCAAGATCCTTCATTTTGAATATCGAAGATAGAAACCTCTTTGTTTCAAATATTCCTTTCATGTTATTACTTACTATTAACAAATCATCAACATAGAGACAAATAAATATGATGCAATTTTCAAAACATTTATGATAAAGACATTTATCAACAGTATTGTGAACAAAACCATTTGAAATAATACTATTATCAAATTTTGCATGCCATTGTTTTGGGGCTTGCTTCAAACCATATAAGGATTTCAATAATTTGCATACTTTCTTCTCATTTCTTGGTAGAACAAAACCTTCAGGTTGTTCCATGTATACCTCCTCATCGAGATCACCATTAAGAAATGCCGTTTTTACATCCATTTGATGTACTATTAAATCATGAATAGAGGCTAATGCAAATAAAATTCTTATGGTTGTAATTCTGGCAACAGGAGCATATGTGTCAAAATAATCGATTCCTTCTTGTTGTTTATACCTTTTAGCTACTAGTCTAGCTTTGAATGTTAGAAGTGTTCCATCACTATGATATTTTCTTCTAAACACCCACTTACAACCAATAGGCTTAGAACCATAAGGTAAATCAACAAGTTCCCAAGTGTGATTTGATAAAATAGAATTCATTTCGTCATCTACAGCATCTTTCCAAAAACTAGAATCTCTTGAAGACATAGCTTCCTTATATGTCATAGGATCACTTTCAATCTGTAATACAATTGGGATTGTTCTCACTATTTCTTTTCTACTTCCTTCTACCAAGCACAGAGATATTAATTGAGAATCAATCTCATTAGGATCTATATATTTTATTTTCCTTGTTCTTTTGCTTTTTCTAGGTTCAAAGGTTTTTTCAATAACCTTAGTAGATTTTTCATTTTGTGATCCATCTACAATCTTCTCTTGAGATTTATTGCATAGAACTAATTTAGTACTATCTTCCACAGTGAGTGAATCTTCAAAAAATTCAACATCCCTAGATTCTATTATAACGTTAGATTCTAAATCTAGAAGTCTATATGCTTTACTATTTGTAGCATATCCAACAAATGCACATTTAATTCCTCTTGGACCTAATTTAGTCCTCGTTGGGTTGGTGTTTTTGCAATAAGCAAGACACCCCCACACCCTTAAGTAACTTATATTTGGTTTTCTTCTTTTCCATATCTCATAAGGTGATATATTATTCTTTTTTAGAGGAATTCGATTCACAATATGACATGCAGCTAGCAATGCTTCTCCCCATAACATAAATGGCAATTTTGCATTTAAAATCATAGAATTTATCATTTCTACAAATGTTCGATTTTTTCTTTCCGCCAAACCATTTTGTTCGGGATTTCGAGGTGCGGAACATTGATGCAAAATTCCATTTTCTTCACAAAATAAATTAAATTCGTTTGAGAAATATTCACCACCTCTATCACTCCTAAGTATTTTAATCTTTTTATTAAGTTGGTTTTCTACTAAAGCTTTATATACTTTAAACATGTTAAAGGCTTCATCCTTATGTTTTATTAAATAAACAAAAGTGTACCTCGAACAATCATCTATAAAGGTTATAAAATATCTATTTCCTCCTCTTGTTAACATTCCATTTAGTTCACAAATATCCGAATGAACAAGATCTAGAGTTTGAGTATTTCTTTCAACATTTTGAAATGGTTTCTTAGTCATCTTGCATTTAACACAAATTTCACATTTTTTAAATTTATTTAAATCACAAGATATAAGGCCACATTTAACCATTCTGTTCATTGTAGATTTTCCTATATGTGCTAATCTACTATGCCATAAAGAAATAGAGTCAATCATGTAAGCAGAAGAAATACATTTATTTATTTTATTGTCACTAGTACATAATTTGACCATCCCATCACAAGAAAATCCTTTCCCAACAAAGTTATTAGACATTGAAAGAGTCAATTTTCCAGACTCATATACAGCCTTAATCTTTGCTTTGCTAAGAAGTTCACCACTCACTAGATTTCGATTCATGTCCGGAACGTGAAGAACATTTATCAAAGTTATTGTTTTTCCTGAAGTAAAGTTTAAAACTGCACTTCCTTTACCAACAACTTTGGAACGCCCTTCATTTCCCATTTGAATCTCTTGTCCATCTTCAATTTCTTGATAATTTTTGAACAATGACTTATCATATGCAACATGGACTGTAGCACATGTGTCATACCACCAACCTAGAACTTTTCCTTGAACAACATTAACATGACTTATAGTTGCCACAATGTTGTTCATTTCCACGGAGTTAACCTTTGCCTCTTTATCACTTGGTTTCTTTTTAAACCTGCAATCTCGAGCATAATGCCCGGATTTTCCACAAACAAAGCATGCTCCCTTGGACTTCCTTTTGAGTTTATCTATGGATTTTTTCGGACCAAATGGATTTCCTATCCTTTTATTGTTATTGTTGAATTTTGTAGGCTGATTTATGACGTTGGCTTTAGATGTGCCTTCATAAGAATTTTCATTCTTATCTCTTGTCATGGATTCTTCCTCAATACGCATATGCTTTTGTATTTGTTCCAAGGAAAAATTTTCAGAACTATGAAGAATCCTTTTCCGGTAACTTTTCCACGTAGATGGCAATTTTGCAATGATTGCACCCACTTGAAAGGATTCCGGTAACTCGATGTCAACAGCCCTCATTTTGTTAACAATAACTTGCAGTTCATGTACTTGAGGCAACAATGGTTTATCATCAAGAAATTTAAAATCAATGTACTTTGAAATTAAAAATTTCTTTGTACCTTCTTCTTCCGCTTTATACTTGTTTTCTAATGCTTGCCATATTTTCTTAGCAGATGTGGTGTTTGTGTAGAGATCGTAAAGACGATCGGACAAAGCATTTAAAATATGACCGCGACACATCAAATCATCTTCTTGCCTTTTCTCTCTTTTAGCCCTTAGTTCTTTATCTTCTCCATCGGTAGGTGCTGGAATTTCTTCCAAATTTGGATCCAGAATATAGAAGATCTTCATTGCTGTAAGTAGAAATTTAAGCTTGTCTTGCCATCTCGTAAAATTCGTACCATCAAACCTATCAAGTTTGACCATGTCTTGATTCATAAACTTCAATGTTGCCATGTTTGTTCCACTCTCCATCTTCATGAATTTCAGATTGCAACAAAATATAGTTTTTAGATTGTTGAGAAAATACTTGTAGAGAGCGATCCCGAAAACCGACGAACAAATAATCAAATGATCGAAGACTTGAAACACGTAGGAATACGTTTTCCTAAAAACTATATTTGTCCCTTCTCAATGTTACTTAAGGAATCTGACAAATAGTTTTTGGGATATGACAAGCCTTTGCAATATTTCTACAAGTAACAATAGAAAATATCTAGAACTTGGAATTGTGTATTGAGTTGAAATAATGGGTTTCAAAATAGGTTGTCATTCTTGTATTGTTTTCACAATCACATGCATTATTTGTAGTCACCGAGAAGCCACCTCCAAAAGCCACAATGAATTGATGACATCTCTTCCAAAAAATTACATGCCAAAAGACACGTTGTTTGATTTTAAAAAAAACTGAAAATTACAAACTGCATGTGGCAGTTATGAAATCAAGATTTTATCTTTTTATCTTATTTAATTATATTGAACAAATTATAACATTTACATTTGTTGTTGGGTCTCTCTTCCATTCTCCACCTGATTGTGCTGTGCTCATTCCCCTTAAAATTTCCGCTCGCTCCTTCATCCTGCCGGTTCAGAGCTACAAAGCGTTGATAGGTGCGTGCTCTTTTGCGTGTTTTTTTGATTTTGCGGTTCTCCATGTGCTTTTCCCTTTCTGTAAGCTATGTTAATCGCGTTGGGGAGGTTGGGGAGTGTCGTTCGGCACCCCGATTGCCTTAGTTTGACATTGAATTCACTGTTTTTTGTTGGGGTCTCTCTTTTTTTTTTTGGTGCCCGAGCGGAGAGCCCTTGATTTTTCTTTCTTACAGATTACGTGCGTGCTCCCCTCAAATCTGTTTGGCCTTGTTATTCTTCATTTTTTCTCCCTTCCTCGCAAGTATAGTAATGGTGTTGGGAAGTTTCATCCAGCCCCCGTCTGCCTTATTCTGGTGTTGCTTCTCCCGTGTCTTGTTAGAAGTCCCTCGTTTTCTCCTTGTTTGAGCGAAGGCCCCTTGGTTTTTCCTTCTCAGCCTTTTGTTGTTTAATTGAGCTACTAAAGAAAATAATTTTATAAATCTTTGCCTAGATAATAAAAGGTTTTTGGAAATTCCTTTGGGTTGATTTGTTTCTCACTCTCTATTACCTATTACGTGCTTGGTTTTATTTTTTGTTTGCCCTTATTTTGGGTGTGTGGATGGCCATATTGATTGATTTTGGTGATTTTCTAGGACATTTGCTTTTGTCTTTATGATGCTCTATGTTCCTTGCCCCCGATATCTTTTCCTAGGTTACTTTGCTTTTATTTTTTCCCCTTTAGCATTGTTTCAATATGTATTGGTGGGTTTGTTTCAACCTGGCCGTGCAGGAACTGCCTCCACGGGTAATGAACGGCCCAGATCACTCCACATGAGTGATCTGGGCCCACCTCCATGTAAAAAAAAAAAATTGACTCAGAAAAATCTGAGCCATTGGATCGACCCTTGCGGGCAGTGCCCGCAGGGGTGGGGTCGAGTGAACCGTATTGGTGCCCTATGTTTCATTTGTTAATATCTTGCTTAGACAACAGCTTTTCGGATTTTGCCCTGCTTTTGAAAGGGTTTTGATCTAGCTGTTGGTCTAAATAAAATGGCGTTTGGTTTGTTCGAAACAACAAATCATTTTAACTATTTTATTAACTTCTCTTTTGCACCAAGAAATCGTATAGCCTTTTTCTGTTTTGCAAGGATAAAACATCATGTTTCTCAAACAAATTGTTGTTTTAGTTGTAAAAAATGAGTTGATGTTAAATCTAGGCAAAACCTTAGAGGCTCGGTTTTGTTGAATATTCACAATTTTCAAAGCTATACAGAGTTATCTAAACATCAACAAGTACCTCGCTTTATTAAGTTCTATTATTTTGGTTTATCCACTGAGCTTGACAGTGCTGATTTGCTTCCACAAAGATTGGTTTGACTTGCAATTAATAAGAAGAATCAACATATTAAAACTATGGCGAGCTTGTCCTTGCGCACTCCATACAGGTTCGGCCTTTATTTACAATTTTATTAGTTTACCATTTAGTGTTCTTGTTTTTTTTAGTATATACTTCTTTTATTTTTTTTTTATTTTCATTGCCGTAGGCAAATTTTAACTATTAGCTTTTGTGATGTCAAACTATAGGTTATAGCTCGTTTTTGTGTGCTTACTTTCTTTTAAAGAATGTGACATATCCAGCTTTGCTTAAAAATTTCGTAGACCAGGAAACCAAGTAATATTAAGATTAGCATTTTGATCTACTTGATCTAATAAAATAACAACGATGGCACGACAAAGAAAAGACAATGACAATGCAATAGAAACCAACAAGATTAAGAATACTCGCAAACGAAAATATGCTTGCTTGGAAGATGGTAGGTTGCAAAAAAACATGCGTCGAAAACAAAAACGTAAAACATGTGCTTTACAAAGGCTTGATGTAAAAAAAAATAAAGCTGATCCATTGATGGACATAGCGAGTACTCCAGATGTGCTGCCTAATATGGTGGATTGTAAATTTTGTGGTGCAACGCGCATATATGCTGAACCACCAACATTTTGTTGTTCGTTAGGAGAAATAAATCTTTTCCCTTCAGAAATGCCTTCTGATTTATGATATAGTACAACTGTATGTTGGTAATGCTGATGATGCAAAAGAGTTCAACACATGTATTCGTAGTTACAATAAAATGTTTGCCTTCACATCAATGGGAGTACATTGTGATACTTCTTTTGCTAAAAAGAATGCTGGAATTTATATGTTCCGTGTAAAAGCTCAACTTTATCATTTTATTGGCCAATTAATACCGTCAGACAACCCAAAAAATCTACAACTATATTTCTTTGATACTGAACATGAACTATCTAACCGCCTGTGCATTAGTCCAAAGGGTAACGAAAATCTTAAACAAAAAATAATTTATATCTTATCAAAAGCCCCAATTAGAAATTTTTTTCGAGGTCTGAATAGCGTTGACAAATTAGACGAATATAAAATTGCTTTGCAAGCTGACCCTGCTACTGATCGACGAGTTTTTAACAAACCTACCATGTCTCATATTACTGGCATATGGTTAGAATCTAGCGATGAAAATCAAAATACATGATAACATATTCAAGTATATCCAAAAAACAGCAGCCCCCAGATAATAAAACACTACTTCGGTAGTTATGATCCTTTGCAATACTTTTTTATATTCGCAAATGGAGAATCTGGTTGGCATCGAAATATTAAAAGATTAGATAAAAAACAAAAACAAAAATGTATCATAGACAAACTTGTGACGGTGAAAGAATCAATTGCATAGAAAATTCTGCAAGTGCAGATTTTTTTATAAACACCGAAATTCAAGGTAATTTTCATTTAAAAATAAAATTGTATTATATTATAAATAAAATATTTTACAATTAGAAATCTCTTTTCTTTGTGTAGTTTCGAAAAAAAGCAGCACAAAAAGGTCAACGGTCTCGTGTCGTGAGTACAACTGTTACAAGTTGCAAATAAGAAAAAATGACAAGTCTTTCTTACCACATATTGGTAGGTTTTTGCAACAATATATAGTGGAGATGTATATTAAAATTGAAACATCAAGATAATAATTTTTTAGGATTCCAAGCATGCAAAATCGTTTGCGAAATGAGGCCTATAATGGGTTACTAGATAACATTACACAAGGGGTTTGAGATAGGCTCTGATGTTGGAAAACATGTAATATTACCTACGTCATTCATTGGAGGTCCTAGAGATATGCGTAAAATATACATGGATTCTATTGCGTTAGTTCAACGTTATGGGAAGCCTGACATCTTTTTGACTATAACTTCGAATCCGAATTGGCCTGAAAATCTCTTTGCCTTCCATCTGATGAAGACTTGATTTGATCTCTAGGATTTTCTATGCGAAGCTTCAAGTTTTAAGAGAAGAACTATTCAAGAAAAATATCTTTGGGCATATTATTGCCTACACTAGCGTGATAGAATTCCAAAAAAGAGGCTTACCCCGTGCCCATTTCCTACTTATTTTTAATTAAGCTTAAAAAATGTTTCATCCTAAGGCATTCGACAAAATTGTTTGTGCATAAGTACGCGATGTATAAAATGAACCATATTTGTTTTCAATCGTGGTCAAACATATGATGCATGGTCCATGTGGTTTGCTTAATCCAACGTGTCCTTGCATGAACAAGAACTCTTGTAAATATAATTATCCTAAAGAATACTCAGAAAACACTAAATATGGAACGAATTCATACCCAATATATCGTTGTTGTGCTGACAAGCGTGTTATTACTATAAGGAGTTCGCAACTTGACAATCGTTGGGTTCCTTACAATCCATATTTGCTTGCTAAATTTAATTGTCATATTAATGTTGAAATATGTTCAACACTTCAAGCAATAAAATATATCTAGAAATATATATACAAGGGGCATGACAAGATTTTGTATACATTACTTGGAGATGAACAAGATCACATTATTGATGAAGCAAAAAAATTCCAATCTGCAAGATGGATCTCACCTCCTGAATCCATCTGGCGCATTTTCGGATTTGATCTGAACCATGTACATCCAGCTGTAATATGCTTGCCAGTGCATTTTGAAAATGAACAAGCTGTGACATTTGCTGCTAATCAAGTGTTGTACAGTATTGTTAACAACCCAATATTTAAGAAAACTATGTTAAAACAATTTTTCCATATGAACAAATACAATAGTTACGCTCAAAGCCTAAATTGTTTGTATGTTGTGTTGAGTTTTCTGAATCTTTTACTTGGCACAATGATTTCAAAGAGTGGGAACCACGTAGGAAAAAAGAGGTCATAGGTCGAATTTTTACTTTTCGACCCTCGGATTGTGAAAAGTTTTATTTAAAGTTGTTGCCGATGCATGTCAGAAAACCAACTTCTTTTAAATCACCGAGAACGATAAATGAGGTGACTTTTACAACATTCAGAGACGCAGCACTGACATTAGGTTTAATAAAAAGTGATAATATTGCTGAAATGTGTATTGAAGAAGCTGCTTGTTATTTAATGCCTCATGATTTGCGATAATTATTTGCTACTGTCCTCGTTTTTTGTTGCCCAAAAATTCTCTTTCAGCTATGGTTAAAATTCCAAGATTTCCTTTCTGAAGATTTTGCTCAGAATAAAGATTTTTCTCCAAAAATGATTAGTCAAAAGGTTTTAGACATGGTTGAAAACTACCTTCATTCCATTGCAAAAAAATTGGAAGACTTCTTTCATACAGACAAAGATGTAAACTTAGATATTAATGATAGATTGACAAAAGATTTACAAACTGAGCGTTATATTTATATACAGGTAGAAGATCTTTTGGCTGTTGAATAATTAAATATAGAACAAAAAAATGATTATGATCAAATATTATATTATGTTCGTAATGATTTGCCAAGTGCATTCTTTATTGACGGTCCTGGAGGTACTGTAAAAACTTTTTTATATAGAGCACTTTTTGCTACAATTCGATCAAATAGTGATATAGCAATTGCGACTGCAACTTCAGGAGTTGCAGCATCTTTGCTTCCAGGAGGCCGCACTTCCCATTCGAGATTTAAAATTGCTTTAGAGGAAAACAATATCAAATCATGTAACATTAGTAAACAAAGCACATTAGCGTCTTTAATAAAACTAACAAAACTCATTATTTGGGATGAGGCTATGATGACTAGGTGTGATGTTATTGAAAAGTTCAACGAGATGTTACAAGACATAATAGATTCAAATTTACTGTTTGGCGGAAAAATTGTTGTTTTCGGTGGAGATTTTCGCCAAACATTACCCGTTATCTTAAAAAGTATGAAAGAAAATATCAGACTTTTCAATTGTCATGTCACCGTTGTGGAACCAGTTCAATAAAATAAAACTCCAAAAAAACATGCACGCATTGTCTTATTCTATCTTGTCATCTTGGCTGCTGAAAATTGGTGATGACCTTGAAAATACTAAGGAAAATAATTAAATCCAAATCCTATCTCAAATTAATATTCCATTTGCAGATGATATTACTTCTTTGAATACATTAATAGACATGGTTTTCCCAGACATTAATGCCTCAAATTTGGATTTCTCTTCATTTGTAAAACTCGCAATACTTACAACAAGAAACAAATTTGTTCATGAAACAAATGATGTTCTTATTTACAAAATTTCCTGGCGAAGAAACAACGTACTATAGTTGTGATGAAAACACAAGTGATTGTGTTATACCAGATCCAGAAGCTTTATTCCACTGTTTAACTCTTCAAGGGCTTCCTCCACACAAGCTAACTTTGAAAATAAATTCGCCAATCATATTGTTACGAAATATCAATCCAACCGAAGGACTTTGTAATGCACACTTTTACTTTTAAGGGCTTTACGCAAACGTTATTTATGCTGAAATTTCAGTAGGTACACATGCAGGAAAACTTGTATTTATTCCTCGAATAACATTAGAATTCCACATGACGATTTTTCATCTATTCCATTTAAAAGAAAGCAATTTCCAATTCGTTTATGTTATGCATTGACAATTAACAAAGCACAAATAAAAACTTTAGATTTTGTTGGTATCTATTTAAAAGAACCAGTTTTCTCAGATGGACAACTTTATGACGCATTATCAAGATCTAAGAATATAGATCAAGTAAAATTTTTTATTAAACCATCAACACAATTAGTTCAAAGTATTAGCTACACAAAAAACGTAGTACACCGTGAGGTTTTGGACGTTGCACATCCTTATTGACAGGTAAATTCTTATTTTGTTTATTTTATTAATATGAAAATCACTACGTATAAAATTATATTAAATATTGACATACATACATTGTAAAGTTTGTTAAGATAGATTTAATAATTTTGTTAAAAAAATTGTATGCTCCCAACTACACAATTTAATTTTAGAATTATCTTTGAAAACATGTAGCTTTAATTACAAACTTGAGGGGATTTAAAAAACTTTGACTCATACTTACGTGTGAATCTTACCCAGCCCATGAGCTGTAATAATTTTTATTATTTGTCCATACGCTACTTGAAATTTCATATATCAGTGTGTTAATTATTTATGAACATTATTTGTCTTTTCTGTTCACATTTAGGTCATTAGAAGACAAATGTACATCCCCTTGCAAATCTAAAACCAGATTTCCGCAACTGGGTTGTCAAAGTATTGGTCTATGAAAAAACTCCGATCCGTTTTCTGAAATGGGGAAGACAACAAAAACTTGTTTTTGTTGACAAAAAGGTAAAATGCAGTGTTTTTCTTCAATGACATTTCAGTCTGGAATTGCTTTTTATTTTACCTGTTTATTTCCATAGAATGGAAGCATGCATGGCATAATCTATGACCAAGATGTTGAGCAATTAGACATGCTACTTAAGTTATACAAAACATACTACATTAGGAATGCCAAAATTAAAGAAATAATGAGCAATGCACCAATTCTCGCATCTGCTAGACATTAGTTTCTTATTTTAACTGTTGATAGAGTAAACTTTAGTGATAAAAAAACAGAAAATAATAATGTATATTTAAGTTGTGATGAAATTGTAATTTAGAAGGTATTGAATGTATCCGTCATTCTGATCTTGTAAGCAGTTCTATACATGAATGGGGATTTGGAAAATTAGTAACAAATTTAGAGTCATTTAATAAAAAAATTGTTTGACATTTGATAGTATTCTTTAAGTATTTTTCCTAGATTTTTTTTACCAACATATTTTGCTAAGTTTGAAATGTTAAATATGTAAACTGCATGAAAAAAAAGAAGGGACAGTATATACTTGATATATTGAGCGCTAGCATCTGTTATTTGAGTCATCATTGTCGACATCATGGATATCCTCATCTATGGATTGGCGTGGTGAGGTGTACTGGAGTGGATGCTGGGGTGGCCAGAGTGGTGGTGGAGGGAAGGATGTATCTGATGAAGTGTTTGGTGGAATGCGTTGTGTAAGGGTTGATGTAAAGTTAACAATATAAGTAATGAATGTGATTGTTGATTGCCTGTGCTCTGATGTCTTGTTCTATTTTTGTTATTCGGTCTCCTAGACTTACTCTGCTCAATGCCGGTAGTCGTGGTCCTCGGCGGTCTTTGGCACGTTGATTGTATGCTGCTCTTTCTTGGCGTCTTATGTTTTCTACTAGTCCATGAGTTAGACTAACACGATATACAATGATTGGTGCTTTTGCTTTTAAAATTTGCTCATCTGAAACCCATGTTACACCGGCACGATGGCACATCTCAGTCACAATATGTGGACAAGGGAGACCAGTAGTGATGAGACTTGTACTTGTACGCATTATTGAACCATGAACGATTTTACCTAAATCCACTGATTTACCTGTTATAGCATGTACCAAAGCAACTTTTTCTCTTGTATTTTTTGTTCGATGCGTTGAAGGTAGTATTTTCGCAAGAATGAACGACGCCCAACAATTTGGGTCACTAAGCATCTTAGATTTTCTTAATGTGACTGGGATTCCCTGATTTGTTCGCCATTCTGCTCCATGTACACATAAGTCTTTTATCATCACATTATAATCTAGATTTCCATCTATGTATCGAGTATATTCATCATCGTCGAGAATTGGTCGATTGTAAACCATGTTTATGGCAGTTGAGTCAAATGCTACCATTTTGCCTCGGGCCAACTTGATGACCTTCATGCTTCACACATAAGTTTGCGTAAAACTCACGAACGATCAAAATTACAGCGTCTACTGGTGATTTGGCCAATTCTACCCATCTTCGTTTTACAATCTCTTCCACTAAACATTAATCAGGGCTGGACATGTCTATTCCTATTTCTTTAATACACTACAAGAAAAACAACATTCAACAACGCACATACGACAACAGTTTTTACTAAAACCGTTGTCTTATGCTTTTTAACAATGGTTTTAGTGAAAACCGTTGTCGTATGTGCGTTTATTAAGCAAAAGGCAACTGTTTTATAAATTAGCGACGATTTGGCTTAAATCCATCGCTAAAATTAGCGACGGTTAAAACATGCGACAGTTTTCCTTAAAACCGTCGCTATATACAGTCGCATGTTTTAGAAAAACCGTCGCTAATTTAAAAAATGCTTTAGCGACGATTTTAAGCCAAACCGTCGTTATTTTTAAATAGCTAAACCGTCGCTAAATATGGGTTCTTTGTCCAAAAAACACGTTAATCAAGAAAACCATTGTCGATTGTCAAAAAAACACGCTAAAAAAACGCTCAAAGACAACGGTTTTATAGAACCGTTGTCATTGACCCTAAAAACCGTTGTTTTTGACCCCCAAAGGACAACGATTTTTATAAAACCGTTGTATTTTACGACAATGGTTTTCACTAAAATCGTTTTTAAAAAGCATACGACAACTGTTTTAGTAAAAATCGTTGTCGTAGGTGCGTTGTTGAATGTTGTTTTTCTTGTAGTGTATTAAAGAAGAGGAATAGACATGTCCAGCCCTGATTAATGTTTAGTGGAAGAGATTGTAAAACGAAGAAGGGTAGAATTGGCCAAATCAACAGTAAACGCTGTAATTTAGATCGTTCATGAGTTTTACGCTAACTTACGTGTGAAGCATGAAGGTCATCAAGTTTTGGTCCGAGTCAAAATGGTAGCATTTGACTCAACTACCGTAAACATGGTTTACAATCTACCAATTCTCGACGAAGATGAATATACTCAATTCATAGCTAGAAATCTAGATTATACTGTGATGATAAAAAATTACTTATGTGTACATGGAGCAGAATGACGAACAAATCAGGAAATCCCAGTCACATTAAAAAAATTTGAGATGCATAGTGACCCAAATAGTTGGGCATTATTCATTCTTGCGAAAATACTTACTACCTTCGACGCATCAAACAGAAATTACAAGAGACAAAGTTGCTTTGGTACATGCTATAACAATAGGTAAATCAGTGGATTTAGGTAAATCATTCTTGGTTCAATAATGCGTACAAGTACAAGTCTCATCACTACTGGTATCCCTTGTCCGTATATTGTGACTGAGCTGTGCCATCGTGCTGGTGTAACATGAGGTTCAGATGAGCAAATTTTAATTTTAAAAGCAAAAAAGCACCAATCATTGTATATCATGTTATTCTATTCCATGGACTAGCAGAAAACATCAGACGCCAAGAAAGAGCAGCATACAATCAACGTGCCAAAGACCGCCGAGGACCACGACTACCGGCATTGAGCAAAGTATGTCTAGGAGACCGAATAACAAAAATAGAACAAGATATCAGAGCACAATGTGAGGAACTAGCATATCACATGCTATCAACAATCACGTTCATGACTTATATGGTTATTTTTACATCAGCCATTGCACAACGTATTCCACCAAACACTCCAGCAGATACACCATTCCCTCCACCACCACTTTGGGCACCCCGGCATCCACTGCAGTACACCTCACCACGCCAATCCATAGATGAGGATATCCATGATGCCGACAATGATGACTTAAATAACAGCTCCTAGCGCTCAATATATCAAGTATATACCGTCACTTCCTTTTGTTTCAGCAGTTTACATATTTAACATTTCAAACTTGGCAAAATATGTTCCTAAAAAAATCTAGGAAAAATACTTAAGGAATACTATCAAATGCCAAACAATTTTTTTTATTAAATGACTCTAAATCTGTTATTAATTTTCCAAATCCCATTCATGTATACAACTGCTTACAAGATCAGAACTTCTTAATTACAATTTCACCACAATTTAAATATATATTATTATTTTTTTGTTTTTTTAGCATTAAAGTTTACTCTATCAACACTTAAAATAAGAAACTAATGTCTAGCAGATGCGAAAATTGGTGCATTGCTAGTTATTTATTTACTTTTGGCATTCCCAATGTAGTATGTTATGTATAACTGAAGTAGACTGTCTAATTGCTCAACATCTTGGTCATAGATTATGCCCTGAATGCTTCCATTCTATGGAAATAAACAGGTAAAATAAAAAGCAATTCCAGAGTGAAATGTCATTGAAGAAAAAAAACTGCATTTTACCTTTTTGTCAACAAAAACAAGTTTTTGTTGTCTTCCCCATTTCAGAAAACGGATCGGAGTTTTTTCAGAGACCAACACTTTGACAAGCCAGTTGCAGAAATCTGGTTTTAGAATTGCAAGGGATGTACATTTACCTTCTAATGACCTAAATGTGAGGACAAAAGACAAATAATGTGTATAAATATTTAACACACTGATATATGGAATTTCAAGCAGCGTATGGACAAATAATAAAAATTATTACAGCTCATGGGCTTGGTAAGATTCTCATGTAAGTATGAGTCAAAGTTTTTTAAATCCCCTCAAGTCTGTAATTAAAGCTACATGTTTGCATAAAAAGATAATTCTAAAATTAAATTGTGTAGCTGGGAGCATACAATTTTTTTTAACAAAATTAATAAATCTATCATAACAAACTTTACAATGTATGTATGTAAATATTTAATATAACTTTATACGTAGTGATTTTCATATTAATAAAATAAACAAAATAAGAATTTACTTGACAGTAAGGATGTGCAGCGTCCAAAACCTCACGGTGTAATACGTTTTTTGTGTAGCTAATACTTTGAACTAATGGTGTTGATGGTCTAATAAGAATTTTTACTTGATCTATATTCTTAGCTCGTGATAATGTGACATAAAGTTGTCCATGTGAGAAAACTGGTTCTTTTAAATAGATACCAACAAAATCTAAAGTTTGCCCTTGTGCTTTGTTAATTGTCATTGCATAACATAAACGAATTGGAAATTGTTTTCATTTAAATGGAATAGATGAAAAATCGTCATGTGGGGATTCTAATGTTATTCGAGGAATGAATACAGGTTTTCCAGCATGGGTAACTACTGAAATTTCAGCATAAATAATGTTTGCGTTAAAGCCCTTACAAAGTAAACATGTACCATTACAAAGTCCTTCGGTTGGATTGTTATTTCGTAACAATATGATTGGCGAATTTATTTTCAAAGTTAGCTTGTGTGGAGGAAGCCCTTGAGTCGTTAAACAGTCGAATAAAGCTTCTTGATCTGGTACAACACAATCACTTGTGTTTTCATCACAACTATAGTACGTTGTTTCTTCGCCATGAAATTTGTTAATAAGAACATTATTTATTTTGTGGACAAATTCGTTTCTTGTTGTAAGTATGACGTGTTTTACAAATAAAGAGAAAAATCCAAATTTGAAGCATTAATGTCTGGGAAAACCATGTCTATTAATGTAGTCAAAGAAGTAATATCATCGGCAAATGGAATATTAATGTGAGATGGGATTTGGATTTCATTATTTTCATTAGTATTTTCAAGGCCATCACCAATTTTTACCAGCCAAGATGATAAGATAGAATCAGATAATGCGCACATGTTTTTTTGGAGTTTTATTTTATTGAACTGGTTCTACAACGGTGATATGACAATTGAAGAAAAACATATTTTTTAAGATAACTGGTAATGTTTGGCGAAAATCTCCACCGAAAACAACCATTTTCCGCCAAACAGTTCACTAACATCACGCCTAGCCATCATAGCCTCATCCCAAATAATGAGTTTTGTTAGTTTTATTAAAGTCGCTAATATGCTTTGTTTACTAATGCTACATGATTTTATATTGTTTTCCTTTAAATTAATTTTAAATCTCGAATGGGAAGTGCGGTCTCGTAGAAGCAAAGATGCTGCAACTCTTGAAGTTGCGGTCGCAATTGCTATATCACCGTTTGATCGAATTATAGCTAGAAATGCTCTATATAAAAAGGTTTTTCCAATACCTCTAGGACCGTCAATAGAAAAAGCATTTGGAAAATCATTACAAACATAATATAATATTTGATTATAAGCATTTTTTTGTTCTATATTTAATTGTTCAGCAGCCAAAAGATGTGAAGTCCCGAAAATTTTAAGTCCATATGAACCACGTGCGTGCAAGTTATTAAAATCCTTATGTATTTTATTAAATGATTTTAATGCATACTTTCATTTAATTTATGAAATTTATTATTTTAATTATTCATGTTTATTTAATGTATGTTAAAATGTTCTTGAGTTTATGTTTCAGGCGATTATTCGAGGCGGTATCGAGGAAAGGAGACCGGGATGTTTTTTTTTAGTAATTTTAATGGAGACAAATTATTTTAAGATAAGATTTAAGTATTTTAAATGATTTATTTAATTCTTAGTATTTTAAAAGTCTAATTTAATTATTATGTGATATTATAATTTTAAAACTTTTATGGATTAGTAATTTGTGTATTTTATTATTTTTGTAAGCAAAATGATTAGTAAGTTAATTATTAATTTAAAACCTTAACTATAATTACCTAATAATTGACTATTTTCTACACACATGTATTATTCATTTTATTCTTAGTCAAACACATTACCCATTTGTTCTCCTAATGCACACATACACATATTCAAATATTTAATTTAAACTTACACACATACATATACACGTATACTATATATACACATCAAACAAAATATATATTTCAATCCAACTTTTGACTAAGGGAAAGAAATGTTTCTAAAACACTTCCCTATCAATTCTTGTCTCCATTTCCTTCCTTTTTTCCCTTTCCTTTAAACAAGCGTACAATCTCTGAAAATTTCCAGCATCATTTCATTGAGGTTATTTAAAGAAAATCGAGCTACGTTCGTCCCGGATCGTCTATCGCTCCGTCTCCGCTTCGGTATCGTCGTTACGGTATTTTAAATATCAAAAGGCACGTATATTTTGTTCTTGCTGCATCGATCATGTCATAGTATGTGTTGCGTTGTTTTTATGCGTAAAATCCATGTATGATGTGTAGTAGTTTGAGCGGTTATTTGATTAGATCGATTTTGGAGAAAAATTTTTAGATCTAAATCATGTTTTTCTGTTCTTCTTAAAACTGCGAATTTTCGGTCGAGATTTTGAGAAAATTTTTAACAACAAAAACATAGATCTTTTCGATACATTCGATTTGATATAAAATTCGTAATTTTTGGACAAGAAACGAGTGAGTTATGGTCGTTTTTGTGTGACTGCTCAAACCTACGACATAAAGAAAATGATGGTTATCATGTTTTGAAGTTTTTGAGTTGCAGGCTTCGTTGGACATCGTCGGGCTTGTGCTATTGCATTTAGATATGTTATGGGATGTATTTAGGTGTTATTTGGTGGTTCGTTTGGGTCGGGATTGGCTTGGAATGTAATAGAAGTCGTAGGAAGCGAAACGATGTCGAAAAATGAGTTATTGTTGTATTGAAGTTGCTTGTGGATGCTTGGGGACGTTTGGGGTGTTTGTACGGGTTTGAATCAAGGTAATAGCATCCTAGGATGAGTCTTGAGGTGTTGGTTCATTGTTCTTAGGCTTGAGTTGGAAGAAGGAATCATTAAGTTAGTGAATTTCCACGTCCAGAGGCTACACGGACCTCTTTCCGGACCCCGGCACGGAGTCCGTGTCCGTTTTCCTTCAAAAGTACGAAATTCTAGAATCTACCCGGACCTGTACACGGACCCCTACACGGGGTCCGTGTACCCACTATTTAAAAAAAAAATTTAAATTTTTTTTTTATTTCTTTTTTAGGATTTGCTTCGGGGTTCTATATCATGGTTTAGTACGATGGTTAAAAATTTATTTATGTAAAAATATAAGATTTGTTTTGGGGTTTTATGTCATGGTTTAGTACGATGATTAAACGAGGTCAAGTCCGGAGCGAACTAGAATGTCATAAGCTACTTATTCACTTTGGTGGTAAGCTCAAGTACCTACGTCTAAGACATGCAATTCAAGTATTTAAATAATGTTAGTATGTGCAGTAGGGGACCTAAGTGAGATCCAACGAATCCCTCAACACCAAGTAAGTATGTTGATGTGCAAAGAAAATATTTTAAGTTTTTGAGGTATGCTAAATGTCTTGTGACCAAATTATGTTTAGGATTGGAAAGCGTTAAATTATGAACGGGGACCAATCCGCCCGTTAAATTATGAACGGGTTAGATCGAGGTTGGAAAGCGTTAAATTATGAACGGGGACCAACCAGCCCGTTAAATTATGATCGGGGATCTTATGTATGTGGCAGTGGATACGTCCCTGTCAACCCAGTACTGTGATTTGTCTGATCAGATATTTATTATGTTATGGGTCACTTGCTTTGAAACGTCCTCTACGAAAATGATGAAGTTACGTATGTTCAAGTATGTTCAAGTATGCAGTATGTTTATGAAAGTTTATGATGATGGCACGTCAGAGTATGTATGTACGTATGTTCAAAGTCATTATGCAAAGTTCAAAGTTATTATGCAAAGTTCAAGCTATTATTCAAGTTCAAGTTTCAAAGTATGTATGTTCAAGTTTTAAGGTTATTATGAAAGTTTTAAATTTATTATACAAGTTTCAAGTTTATTATGCAAGTTCAAGTTTCAAGTTATGTATGTTCTATTTTTAAGTTGCATGTGATTTTATTATGTAGTACTCGTTATTCCAGTTTATACGTGTTGAGTCTTTAGACTCACTAGACTTGATCGATGCAGGTGAGTATGTTGAGGAGGAGACAGGAGGTGGCGATCAAGGGGCAGGCTTGGACTGAGCGGAAGGTTAAACTCGAGGACCACTATGTTTATGTTTTATGAAAACTTTAAAATATTATGTTTTTATGTTGGATGTGAAAATGATTTGAAATAAGTACTTTGTTGGAAAATATTAGTTGGGAATGTTGATTTTAATATTATTAAGTTAAATGACAAGTGACGACCGTATGAAATTTTATGTTTAAGAAAATTTTTAATTTTTACGCAAATTTTGAAGTAGTAAAAGTACGGTACGTTACAGTTGGTATCAGAGCGGTGTTCTTGTAAAGGGTTATGCCTACTGCCAGTCGCAAGAAGCTCACGAAGTCACACCTCAAGTCTGTAAGTTTTAAAGTCTTTTAAGTAATGAACATCAAGTCATGATTTCAGTATGTGTATGCTTTAAATTCTATTACCTGTATGTTTACATGACATACGTTTCAGAGTATTGAGATTGGATCTTTAAAATTTTTATGTATGTTATGACATGAAATGAGAAAGTAATTAATTTCTTGCATGTTGGTGTGGTGGACTTGGACATGAGTAAGAATTTTACTTTTGGGCGTTTGGAAAAGTTGAAAATGATTTGTCTATTTTAATTTTTGGTTAGTAGTACTGATGTTATACTTGTGGGTCATAAGTTAAACTTGATAATGATGAATGCTTTTGGGACTTGTAGATTTTATAAGAAATTTCTGATGATTCATGGTTGTTAGCTGAGTTTATTCTTTTAGAACTCCATTAAAGGATTAATGGTTTGGGACTACGACGATCTTTAGAAATATAAAGACGTAGAATTTATTTAGGATGCATGTCTTCCAAGTTGGATTTAAGGATTGAATTGCACGAATTGAAAATTTTAAAGACCTAAGTGCAAAGCAATATTTTAAGGGATTATTTTCGAATTTACCAAATTTTGGGATTAAATTTTTAGTTCAAGAATTTTAAGGTTAATGGGGTTAAGTCGAAAAATTTATGGGTATGAAGATGCAAATTTCAAAGAGTTGTAGGGCCAAAAATATAAATTTTGGGAACTTTAAGGGCCAAATTGCAAAGTCCGAAATTTTTGAGGATTAAATACGAACTTTTGAGGAACACTTGGGATTTTAAATATTAATAGAAATGTAAGACATGTTATGGAAATTGATTTTGGGTTTAATAAGCTTAATATTGTCGAACTTTATGTTACGAGAAACTTATAAGATGGAATTAAGAATGCCAACAACTTATGGGTAATTGTGGAATTTTTGAAATTTAGGACAATTGGGTAATTTTTTTAGGAAATTAAGAATTTATGCTACAATTTTAAGAAATTGGGAGAACTAGTTTAGCGGTAAATGAGAATTGAATGGTTTAAATGATAGAAATCTCGGGGATTTAAGCTCGAAGAGATCATTAGAACATTGAAGTATTTGGGTTATAATATTATAAGAAATGGTAATCAAGGGAGTTGTAAGATGAATTGATATTTGGCTAGAAAGTTAGGCGCTAGTGAATTAATGTTGTGGCAAATTAAGAATTTAGAATGATAACGATTTGAGGTAAAGTTGCTCAATTAACTAAGTTATAAGGGTAGACAATGAGTTAGCAAAATTTTTGGGAACTTAAGATTGATGTGTTATAAGTTTTTATCAATGATCTTAACAGCTAGGACTATACTTTTGTTGGAGTTTGATTTTTTGTGAAAGTTGGGTATGATCGATGGTTAGGTTACTCGATAGATGTATGAAAAGATTGAAGTAGACATATGGTCTTGAGAATTTTTTTTTTTAAGTTATTAAGAAAATTGGGAATAAATAAATATGTGTGTGGAATTATATTATCTAAAACTATTTGGATTGCGTAAGTCGAATTTAAAATGTATGAGATATTTGTTAGTACGGAAAAAATTTTTGTGGGTGAAATAAATACAAAAAGGGAATTAGTGGTGTTCAACATAAGTTATCAATCAATGAATATTAAGATTTTTATTGAGTAAGAAATCTAAAAGTTTGACATGGTGGTACTACAAATCACGATGCATTTTATTAATTAATGAATATTGCAATACAAAGTAATGGATAAACAACAATTACAAGTAATCGTAAAAATAAAGAAAAAACATGAGGAGGATATTCTCCGATAAATACAAGAATCGTAAACATAATAACTAAAATAATTTAAAATAACTTTGCAAGAGCCATCTTCTTTTTCTTCGAAAAATTTGATGAAGAATAAGTTTTAGAGAAGAAGAGAAAGTTGGAGTGATTGAATGTATTTGTGAGATGGTATTTATAGAGAGAAAAAAAAAATATAGCCGTTTGTTACCGTTTTATGACCGTTGGTATATGTATGTATTTATATAATTTTATGGTAAAAATATGGTGTATATAATATTAGATATGTTTAAATAATTATGTATATCATATCTCATTATTATAATGAGATGTCATAATTTATTTTGTTTAAAAATCTTATAAGCTTTTATACTTGTCGTATTCCTTACTCGAAATTAAAGGTTGGCAACAATTTTATATTTGGGACGTAATTGTAAATAGCTAAGTTACATAAGCTTAGTATTGTAAGGAAAGAATCGATTCAAGAGTTGTAGGCCAATATTATTATGAGGTAAGATAAGATTTAACTTTTAAGTGTATTGCCGTGGATAGAAGTTGATCAGAAAAATTTTGGTGCTAAGATTTCTTAGGCTAAACTGCATTGATGCTAATGTATTAGTTCGATCAACATTACGAGTATAGTATAAGAAAAGTAAAATACGATAAGCTTGAACCTTCATTTCTAATACTGGGAACATCGAGAAAAGTTAGAAGTCGAGATCATAGTAAAGTAAAAGTAAGTCTCCATAAGTCGTTTTAAGTTGTGAATCGCAACCGAGGTTTTTGGTAGGAAATTTAATTAGGATTGAAGAGAAGTAAGGACAACATAAAACTTGATTTATCAGAATAGCGCAGCGGTAGCGTGGATTTTTGGAATACTAGAATTAAGAATCTAAACTTTTGGATTATTGAGGATTAGCGAATTTCGGGGACGAAATTCAAATTAAGGGGGATAGATTATGAAGTCCCGAAAATTTTAAGTCCATATGAATCACGTGCGTGCAAGTTATTAAAATCCTTATGTATTTTATTAGATGATTTTAATGCATACTTTCATTTAATTTATGAAATTTATTATTTTAATTATTCATGTTTATTTAATGTATGTTAAAATGTTCTTGAGTTTATGTTTCAGGCGATTATTCGAGGCGGTATCGAGGAAAGGAGACCGGGATGTTTTTTTTAGTAATTTTAATGGAGACAAATTATTTTAAGATAAGATTTAAGTATTTTAAATGATTTATTTAATTCTTAGTATTTTAAAAGTCTAATTTAATTATTATGTGATATTATAATTTTAAAACTTTTATGGATTAGTAATTTGTGTATTTTAGTTATTTTTTTAAGCAAAATGATTAGTAAGTTAATTATTAATTTAAAACCTTAACTATAATTACCTAATAATTGACTATTTTCTACACACATGTATTATTCATTTTATTCTTAGTCAAACACATTACCCATTTGTTCTCCTAATGCACACATACACATATTCAAATATTTAATTTAAACTTACACACATACATATACACGTATACTATATATACACATCAAACAAAATATATATTTCAATCCAACTTTTGACTAAGGAAAGAAATGTTTCTAAAACACTTCCCTATCAATTCTTGTCTCCATTTCTTTCCTTTTTTCCCTTTCCTTAAACAAGCGTACAATCTCTGAAAATTTCCAGCATCATTTCATTGAGGTTATTTAAAGAAAATCGAGCTACGTTCGTCCCGGATCGTCTATCGCTCCGTCTCCGCTTCGGTATCGTCGTTACGGTATTTTAAATATCAAAAGGCACGTATATTTTGTTGTTGCTGCATCGATCATGTCATAGTATGTGTTGCGTTGTTTTTATGCGTAAAATCTATGTATGATGTGTAGTAGTTTGAGCGGTTATTTGATTAGATCGATTTTGGAGAAAATTTTTTAGATCTAAATCACGTTTTTCTGTTCTTCTTAAAACTGCGAATTTTCGGTCGAGATTTTGAGAAAACTTTCAACAACAAAAACATAGATCTTTTCGATACATTCGATTTGATATAAAATTCGTAATTTTTGGACAAGAAACGAGTGAGGTATGGTCGTTTTTGTGTGACTGCTCAAACCTACGACATAAAGAAAATGATGGTTATCATGTTTTGAAGTTTTTGAGTTGCAGGCTTCGTTGGGCATCGTCGGGCTTGTGATATTGCATTTAGATATGTTATGGGATGTATTTAGGTGTTATTTGGTGGTTCGTTTGGGTCGGGATTGGCTTGGAATGTAATAGAACTCGTAGGAAGCGAAACGATGTCGAAAAATGAGTTATTGTTGTATTGAAGTTGCTTGTGGATGCTTGGGGACGTTTGGGGTGTTTGTACGGGTTTGAATCAAGGTAATAGCATCCTAGGATGAGTCTTGAGGTGTTGGTTCATTGTTCTTAGGCTTGAGTTGGAAGAAGGAATCATTAAGTTAGTGAATTTCCACGTCCAGAGGCTACACGGACCTCTTTCCGGACCCCGGCACGGAGTCCGTGTCCGTTTTCCTTCAAAAGTACGAAATTCTAGAGTCTACCCGGACCCGTACACGGACCCCTACACGGGGTCCGTGTACCCACTAATTAAAAAAAAATTTTAAAAATTTTTTTTTTTATTTTTTTTTAGGATTTACTTCGGGGTTCTATATCATGGTTTAGTACGATGGTTAAAAATTTATTTATGTAAAAATATAGGATTTGTTTTGGGGTTTTATGTCATGGTTTAGTACGATGATTAAACGAGGTCAAGTCCGGAGCGAACTAGAATGTCATAAGCTAATTATTCACTTTGGTGGTAAGCTCAAGTACCTACGTCTAAGACATGCAATTCAAGTATTTAAATAATGTTAGTATGTGCAGTAGGGGGCCCAAGTGAGATCCAACGAATCCCTCAACACCAAGTAAGTATGTTGACGTGCAAAGAAAATATTTTAAGTTTTTGAGGTATGCTAAATGTCTTGTGACCAAATTATGTTTAGGATTGGAAAGCGTTAAATTATGAACGGGGACCAATCCGCCCGTTAAATTATGAACGGGTTAGATCAAGGTTGGAAAGCGTTAAATTATGGACGGGGACCAACCAGCCCGTTAAATTATGAACGGGGATCTTATGTATGTGGCAGTGGATACGTCCCTGTCAACCCAGTACTGTGGTTTGTCTGATAAGATATTTATTATGTTATGGGTCACTTGCTTTGAAACATCCTCTACGAATATGATGAAGTTACGTATGTTCAAGTATATTCAAGTATGCAGTATGTTTATGAAAGTTTATGATGATGGCACGTCAGAGTATGTATGTACGTATGTTCAAAGTCATTATGCAAAGTTCAAAGTTATTATGCAAAGTTCAAGCTATTATTCAAGTTCAAGTTTCAAAGTATGTATGTTCAAGTTTTAAGGTTATTATGAAAGTTTTAAATTTATTATGCAAGTTTCAAGTTTATTATGCAAGTTCAAGTTTCAAGTTATGTATGTTCTATTTTTAATTTGCATGTGATTTTATTATGTAGTACTCGTTATTCCAGTTTATACGTGTTGAGTCTTTAGACTCACTAGACTTGATCGATGCAGGTGAGTATGTTGAGGAGGAGATAGGAGGTGGCGATCAAGGGGCAGGCTTGGACTGAGCGGAAGGTTAAACCCGAGGACCACTATGTTTATGTTTTATGAAAACTTTAAAATATTATGTTTTTATGTTGGATGTGAGATGATTTGAAATAAGTACTTTGTTGGAAAATATTAGCTGGGAATGTTGATTTTAATATTATTAAGTTAAATGACAAGTGACGACCGTATGAAATTTTATGTTTAAGAAAATTTTTAATTTTTACGCAAATTTTGAAGTAGTAAAAGTACGGTACGTTACAAAAGATCTCCTGTCGGTATATAAATGTCACGTTCAGTTTGTAAATCTTTTGTCAATCTATCGTTAAGATCTAAGCTTACATCTTTGTTTGTATGAAAGAAGTCTTCCAAATTTTTTTCCCACAGAATGAAGGTAGTTGTCAACTATGTCTTAAACCTTGTGACTAATCATCTTTGGAGTAAAATCTTTATTCTGATCAAAATATTTTGAAAGAAAATCTTGGAATTTTAACCATAGCTGAAAGGGATTTTTTGGGAAACAAAAAACGAGGACATTAGCCAATAATTGTCGCAAAGCATGAGGCATTAAATAACAAGCAGCTTCTTCAATACACATTTCAGCAATGTTATCACTCTCTATTAAACCTAATGTTAGTGCTGTCTCTCTGAATGTTGTAAAAGTCACCTCATTTATCGTTCTCAGGATGGATATAAAATCGTCGCTAGGCATTTCGTTGAACTTTTCAATAACATCACGTCTAGCCATCGTAGCCTAATCCCAAATAATGAGTTTTGCTAGTTTTATTAACGTGACTAATGTGATTTATTTACTAATACTACATGATTTGATATTGTTTTCCTCTAAAGTAATTTTAAATCTCGAATGGGAAGTACGGCCTCTTGGAAGCAAAGATGTTGCAACTCTCGAAGTTGCAGTCACAATTGATATATCACCGTTTGATCGAATTGTAGCAAGAATGCTCTATATAAAAATGTTTTTCCAGTACTTTTAGGATCGTCAATAAAGAAAGCACTTGGCAAATCATTACAAACATAATATAATATTTGATTATAAGCATTTTTTTGTTCTATATTTAATTGTTCAACAGCCAAAAGATCTTCTGTCGGTATATAAATGTCACGCTTAGTTTGTAAATCTTTTGTCAATCTATTGTTAGGATCTAAGCTTACATCTTTGTCTGTATGAAAGAAGTCTTCCAATTTTTTTCCCATGGAATGAAGGTAGTTGTTAACTATGTCTAAAACCTTGTGACTAATCATCTTTGGAGTAAAATCTTTATTCTGATCAAAATATTCTGAAAGAAAATCTTGGAATTTTAACCATAAAGGACATTAGCAAATAATTGTCGCAAAGCATGAGGCATTAAATAACAAGCAGCTTCTTCAATACACATTTCAGCAATGTTATCACTTTGTATTAAACCTAATGTCAGTGCTGCTTCTCTGAATGTTGCAAAAGTCGCCTCATTTATCGTTCTCAGGACGGATAGCAAACCGTCTCTAGACATTTCGTTGAACTTTTCAATAACATCATGTCTAGCCATCGTAGCCTCATCCCAAATAATGAGTTTTGCTAGTTTTATTAAAGTCTCTAATGTGCTTTGTTTACTAATGCTACATGGTTTGATATTGTTTTTCTCTAAAAGAATTTTAAATCTCGAATGGGTTGCTAGTTTTATTAAAGTCTCTAATGTGCTTTGTTTACTAATGCTACATGTTTTGATATTGTTTTTGTTGAGGGAAGTGTCTCCCAAATGTAAGGCACGTGAGGTCTCTTCTTTCTGAGATAAGTCAAGGATGGGAAAGGAGTTATTGTTGGTTGCAACAACTCAACCAACCTTGGGGGTCCAACAGTAAAGGAAGGAAACTTACGGTTGGATCAAGGAGAGATATATATTGATCTCTTCATTCTGCATGGGAGAGATATATATATACGAGAGAGAGAAGAGACTTGACTAACATGAGAGAAGAATACTGATAGGAAACACACACGAGAATAGGGACTTGTACAAAGAGAGTTTCTGTGTGATAGTGTGTGCGTGAATTCTTCTGTAATTTCCATTCTTGTATCTTTGCTGTGATAAATAAAAGCAACAGGTTGTTCTCCCGTGGACGTAAGCCGAAAGGCCGAACCACGTAATCTGCGGTGTATTCTAAGCTTTCTTGAATTGCTGCATGTGTGCTAGATATCGAAATCATCTTGAGTAAATTGTTAATTCTGGTTATGCAACAATTGGCGCCGTCTGTGGGAAGCGAAGCCACGACACGATACGAATAACAATCAAGAAGATGGGCTCTACAAAATTTGATATCGAGAAGTTCACAGGGAAGAACGATTTTGGCCTGTGGAGAATCAAAATGCGAGCAATCCTAATACAACAAGGATTGGAGGAAGCATTAAAAGGAACAGAAGCCATGATGGGTGATCCGAAAGAAAAGGTGCAAAATCTTGCAGAGGCACAAAGTGCAATCATTCTCTGTCATGGAGACAAACCCTTGCGTGAGGCCTCCAGGGAAGTATCAGCAGCAGCTATGTGGACCAAACTCGAATCACTCTACATGACTAAATACCTTGCCAACAGGTTGTACATGAAACAAAAGTTATATTCGTTCAAGATCACTGACGAGAAGAACATCTCTGAGCAGATTGATGAATTCATCAAAATCTTGGATGACTTGGAAAATATAGAAGTTAAATTGGAAGGAGAGGACAAGGCACTAATCTTGTTAAACTCTCTTCCAACTTCATATGAAAACTTCAAGGATGCACTTCTCTACGGCAGGGAGCAATCAATCTCATTGGAGGAAGTCCAATCAGCTATAAGGGCCAAAGAACTACAGAAGGGAATGAATTCTCATGGTCATGGGCAGGGAGAAAGTCTAAATACACGAGGGAGACCTGCTAAAAGACAACAAAGGAGGAACACTTCACGATCAAGATCCAAGAGTCAAATCAAATATAGGTGTTTCTTATGTCACAAGGAAGGACACTTCAAAAGGAATTGTCCAGAAAGAAGAAAGAATCATCAAGGAAAAGGCTATGAAGATGGTGAAGCCTCTGTGACATCTGATGGATATGACACGGCAGAGGCATTGGCCATATCAGATCAAGGAACATCAAATGAATGGATTTTAGACTCTGGATGTACATTTCATATGTGTCCCACAAAGTCATGGTTTGAAACTCTCCATGAAACAGATTTGGGAGTGGTCATCCTAGGGAACGACAGATCATGCAAAGTAAAAGGTATAGGCTCCATAAAACTTGGAATGGATGATGGCTCATATAAAATCTTACAGCAAGTAAGATATGTACCAGATCTCAAAAGGAATCTAATTTCCCTAGGTACACTGGAATCAAATGGTTGCTCCTTTAAATCAGAAAATGGAAAATTAAAAGTACTCAAGGGATCATTGGTGATTATGAAGGCTGTAAGGAAGAACTCCCTGTACATCTTGCTGGGGAATACAGTCTTGGGAAAATCAGCCGTGGCAGAAGATAAGACTAATAGAACATGGCTTGGGCATAAAAGGCTAGGCCATGTAAGTGAAAAAGGTCTAATGGAACTATCTAAACAAAAACTACTTTGTGGAGACAACATCAAAGGAATGGAAACTTGTGAATTCTGTATACTAGGGAAAGCAAAGAGAGTGAACTTTGAGCCCGGCAAACATACTACCTCAAGGCCATTCGAGTATGTTCACTCGGACATATGGGGCCCCTCAAGGACAGCCACTCATGCGGGAGGGAGGTATTTTATGTCAATCATAGATGATTACTCCCGAAGGCTTTGGGTATATGTACTCAAAACTAAGAATGAAGCATATTCAAAGTTCAAGGAATGGCTAGTATTGTATGAAAATCAACTGGATACAAAACTAAAGCACCTTCGAACTGATAATGGATTAGAATTCTGCTCAGATATGTTTAATCAATTCTGTGCAAAGAAGGGAATCGTGAGGCATAAGACAGTTGCTGGAACACCCCAACAAAACGGGGTGGCTGAACGTATGAATAGAACACTATTGGAAAGAACAAGATCCATGCTGCTAAATGCAAGTCTACCAAAGGTTTTTTGGGGGGAAGCTGTGACTACAACCTGTTACTTGATTAACAGGTGTCCTTCAAGTGCAGTAAACTTCAAGACCCCTATGGAGATGTGGAAAGGTGCCCCCGTAGACTACTCAAATCTAAGGGTGTTTGGTTGCATGGCCTATGCTCACATCAAAAGAGACAAGCTTGAGCCTCGAGCAGTAAAATGCATCTTCATTGGATACCCTAATGGAGTGAAAGGATACAAGATGTGGAATCTAGAAGATAAGGGTCCCAGGTGCTTCATTTCGAGGGATATAATATTTGATGAAGAAAAATGGGGTATATCCAACATAAAGAGACATCAAATCTGTCAAGTGACCTTTCCTTGGAAACACAGATTGAGGTGGAGAATTCTAATAATAATACAAATGAAGTTCCTCAAGATCATACAGATACTGATCATGGTGCAGATTCAACCGAGAATGAATCAATCACTGAAAAGGATAATGACTCCTATATGCTGACCAGGGACAGGAAGAAAAGAGAAATAAAACCAACCCAGCGATATGGACAAGCAGACATGATCTCTTTTGCCTTAAATATTGCAGAGCATATTGAATATTCAGAGCCAACCTCCTATAAAGAAGCCATGACCAGCCCACAGAAGAATAAATGGCTTGTAGCCATGAATGAAGAAATGAACTCATTAAACAAGAACAAAACCTGGGAGCTGGTTACTAGACCAAAGGGACAAAGAGTGGTTGGATGCAAGTGGGTATACAAGCTCAAAGAATCTGGAACTAATAAGGGTGAAGTACAATACAAAGCCAGGTTGGTGGCAAAGGGATACACACAAGTGGAAGGTATTGACTTCAACGAGATTTATTCCCCGGTAGTCAAACATACTTCCATCAGAATTTTGCTGGCATTGGTTAATCAATTTGATCTTGAATTAGAGCAACTTGATGTTAAAACAACATTCCTTCATGGAAATTTGGAAGAAACCATATTCATGGAACAACCGGAGGGTTTTAGAACCTTTGAAAATGAAGGAAAGGTGTGTTTGTTAAAGAAATCGTTATATGGCCTAAAGCAAAGTCCCAGACAATTGTACAAACGGTTCGATGAGTTTATGACACAAATACACTTTGCGAGAAGTAACTTTGATAGCTGTGTGTACATGAGAAGTGACAGAAATCAACCCAAGATCTTCCTGCTACTTTATGTGGATGACATGCTTGTAGCAAGCAAAAGCCGAACTGATTTACAAGCACTCAAGAAAACATTAAGCTCTGAGTTTGAAATGAAGGAACTAGGAGAAGCAAGAAGAATACTTGGGATGAATATCAATAGGGACAGGGGAAATGCAACCTTGTTCCTAAACCAAAGCCAATATATAAAGAAGGTACTTCAAAGAGCTAGGATGCTGGAAGCAAAACAAGTAAGTACACCGATTGGCCAACACTTCAAATTATCTACTGAGAACTCTCAAACCAGTAAGGAAGAAGAGGAAAACATGAAGAATAAACCCTATGCCAATGGGGTAGGGAGCATAATGTATAGCATGGTATGCAGCAGACCAGATCTCGCATATGCTATGAGTGTGGAATCAAGGTTTATGGCCAACCCAGGAGAGTTACACTGGGAGGCATTAAAGTGGACGATGAGATATTTGAAAGGGGCCTCAAACTTGGGACTGATGTTCAGACAGCAGACGAATCAGAAACAACCACTTGTTGGATTCGTGGACTCAGATTATGCTGGGAACTTGGATACAAGGAAGTCACTTACTGGATTCATCTTCACGCTCTATGGAACTGCTATCAGCTGGAAAGCTACTCTCCAACCAGTTGTTGCCTTGTCTACAACCGAAGCAGAGTATGTAGCACTTACAGAAGGAATAAAAGAGGCTATATGGCTCAAAGGAATACTAGAAGAACTTGGGATTACACAACAGTGGGTAGCAGTCCACTGTGATAACCAAGGAGCTATACACCTTACAAAACACCAAGTTTTTCATGAAAGATGCAAGCACATTGACATCAAACTACACTTTGTAAGGGACATCACGACAAAGGGCCTGGTTAAAGTAGAGAAAATCTCAACACTTGAGAACCCTGCTGATATGATGACAAAGGCGTTGCCACAAGCTAAATTTAAGCATTGCATGAACTTGGTTAATGTGGTGGAGTCTAAATAACTCAAGGAGTATTGGAGAACAGCCTGTATTTGGAAGACAAGGTGGAGATTGTTGAGGGAAGTGTCTCCCAAATGTAAGGCGCGTGAGGTCTCTTCTTTCTGAGATAAGTCAAGGATGGGAAAGGAGTTATTGTTGGTTGCAACAACTCAACCAACCTTGGGGGTCCAGCAGTAAAGGAAGGAAACTTACGGTTGGATCAAGGAGAGATATATATTGATCTCTTAATTCTGCATGGGAGAGATATATATATACGAGAGAGAGAAGAAACTTGACTAACATGAGAGAAGAATACTGATAGGAAACACACACGAGAATAGGGACTTGTACAAAGAGAGTTTCTGTGTGATAGTGTGTGCGTGAATTCTTCTGTAATTTCCATTCGTGTATCTTTGCTGTGATAAATAAAAGCAACAGGTTTTTCTCCCGTGGACGTAAGCCGAAAGGCCGAACCACGTAATCTGCAGTGTATTCTAAGCTTTCTTGAATTGCTGCATGTGTGCTAGATATCGAAATCATCTTGAGTAAATTGTTAATTCTGGTTATACAACAGTTTTTCTCTAAAGGAATTTTAAATCTCGAATGGGAAGTGCGGCCTCCTGGAAGCAAAGATGCTGCAACTGCTGAAGTTGCGGTCGCAATTGCTATATCACTGTTTGATCGAATTGTAGCAAGAAGTGCTCTATATAAAAAGGTTTTTCCAGTACCTCCAGGGCCATCACTAAAGAAAGCACTTGGCAAATCATTACGAATATAATATAATATTTGATTATAAGCATTTTTTTGTTCTATATTTAATTGTTCAACAACCAAAAGATCTTCTGCCGGTATATAAATGTCACGCTCATTTTGTAAATTTTTTGTCAATCTATCGTTAGGATCTAAGCTTACATATTTTTCTGTATGAAAGAAGTCTTCCAATTTTTTTCCCATGGAAATGATGGTAGTTGTCAACTATGTCTAAAACCTTGTGATTAATCATCTTTGGAGTAAAATCTTTATTCTGAGAAAAATCTTCTGAAAGAAAATCTTTGAATTTTAACCATAGCTGAAAGGGATTTTTTGGGCAACAAAAAACGAGGACAGTTGCAAATAATTGTCGCAAGGCATGAGGCATTAAATAACAAGCAGCTTCTTCAATACACATTTCAGCAATATTATCACTTTCTATTAAACCTAATGTCAGTGCTGCCTCTCTGAATGTTGTAAAAGTCACCTCATTTATCGTTATCTGGACGGATAGCAAACCGTCGCTAGACATTTCATTGAACTATTCAATAACATCACGCCTAGCTATCGTAGCCTAGTTTTATTAAAGTCGCAAATGTGCTTTGTTTACTAATGCTACATGATTTGATATTGTTTTCCTCTAAAGGAATTTTAAATCTCGAATGGGAAGTGCGGCTTCCTAGAAGCAAAGATGCTGCAACTCCTGAAGTTGTGGTCGCAATTGCTATATCACCGTTTGATTGAATTGTAGTAAGAAGTGCTCTATATAAAAAGGTTTCTCCAGTACCTATAGGACCGTCAATAAAGAAAGCACTTGGCAAATCATTACGAACATAATATAATATTTGATTATAAGCATTTTTTTGTTCTATATTTAATTGTTCAACAACCAAAAGATCTTTTGTCGGTATATAAATGTCACGCTCAGTTTGTAAATCTTTTGTCAATATATCGTTAGGATCTAAGCTTACATCTTTGTCTGTATGAAAGAAGTCTTTCAATTTTTTTCCCATGGAATGAAGGTAGTTGTCAACTATGTCTAAAACTTTTTTACTAATCATCTTTGGAGCAAAATCTTTATTCTGAGCAAAGTCTTCTGAGAATAAATCTTGGAATTTTAACCATAGCTGAAAGAGATTTTTTTGGCAACAAAAAACGAGGACAATAGCAAATAATTGTCGCAAAGCATGAGGCATTAAATAACGAGCAGCTTCTTCAATACACATTTCAGCAATGTTATCACTTTCTATTAAACCTGATGTCAGTGCTGCCTCTATGAATGTTGTAAAAGTCACCTCATTTACCGTTCTCAGGATGGATAGCAAACCTTCGCTAATTAGCGAAGGTTTTGCATCAATCCGTCGCTAATTTTAAAATCGTCACAAATTGTAGCTACAACAACGGATAAAAATCGTTGTCTTCCAACGCACCCTTTAACAACATGACCTTTAACAACAGTTTTACAAGACTCGCCGTTGTCTTTAGCCTTTTTTGTAGTGATAGGTTGAGTTAACGTGCTTTCATGAATCCTTTAAGCTTCCGCATTCCAAAATTTGTGTTTATCATAGTTATGAGATGAGGACGAAGCATTTCTTTTGGATTTTTTTTTGGAGGCATAATTCTTATTAAATAATTTCGAAAAATAGCAACATTCAGGCCCAAAAATTTATAAGACATTATATTGCATAAACCTTTAAATCTTGTATATAAAATTTCAAAGAAGATGGGTTTATTTTAGAAAATGTTATTGGAAGGAGGCGGGCAACAAAGCTGAAGTTCCAGTAGACGGTGCTGCGTACGGGAATCTTGAAGGATGTGTTGAGCGGTCGATGTTTGGGCTTGTTGAACGGGTCTTTCTCAGCTGTAGGGTTAGCGGAAAGATGGAATTTTAATGGCGGCTGCTGAAGGGGAGAAGAGAAGGGTATATGAAAAGGGGGGATTTTTTGTGAGAATGAGAGGGAAAACACTATTTTTGTGTGTTTTTTTCCCAGAAGAGGATGTGCGCTGCTGCGCTTTTTTAATGCGTTAATGCGATGCTAAATCTATAAAATTATGGAGGTAGTGAACGTGCCTGTGTGTGACATGATATAGTACGCAATGCCATGCCTACCTCTGTATTTTGTGGCACGGGTATAACGCGTAACAACGCGCATGCTTTGGGGTTTTTTTAGAAGGGATGCGCACGTTTGCAAGTGTTTATCCTGCAAGCGCACACAGCCTCTTGACATTATTTTACTTGTAGATTGCGCCATTTTACAAGTTAGTTCATGTCTGTATATAGATCTGTGTACCTAAAGTGCATGTATTTGTGGATTTAAAGCGTTTAATTGCACGATAACTACTATAAAAGAAGGCTTTATTTGGTTTTTCCGCTCTCCTCCTTTTTATATAGTATTGGAACGTGTATTTCGTTGCCTAATTTTCATTCCACAATTTGTTGGTATAAATGCATGTGCATTTTTCCCTGGCGAAATTGTTTTTGTAGAGTGGATATTGCTAATGTTTTTTATTGTTTAGCAAAATAATATAACAGTAGGTTGTTGTAAGTTGATGATAAAATATTGATACCATATAAATAAGTTGGAAAGCGTTAGATATAATATAGCATAGTATGAAATTATTTAACAGACATTTTACAGTTGATTTTTTTGATAATACGTTATATTTATTATTATTTTAAGAATGTATTTTTATATATATTTTTTATTACTTAAGAGTAAAAAATTTTCTCTCGCAATTCAATATTTAGTAAATATACTAAATTGAACACAAAATAAAAAAAGAATTTTATTTTTAATTTTTTACTATATACTTGTTTTCAGAATAATAATAAGCTTATATATATATTAGAGTGAAGGAAAATGGTTGAAATTAATGAAAATGCATATGATATTTTAGCAATTAAAGCATGGTTGGAAAAAAAATACGATGTAAAAGATGTATATAGGTATAATTTAAAGCAAGGTTGGATGTAAAAGATGTATAAAAAAGAATTTTATTTTTAATTTTTTACTATATACTTGTTTTCAGAATAATAATAAGCTTATATATTAGAGTGAATGATATTTTAGCAATTAAAGCATGCATGGTTGAAAAAAAAAAAAATACGATGTAAAAGATGTATATAGGTATAATTTAAAGCAAGGTTGGAATTTCGAATAACAGTAAATATGTTACTCTTGAGACAAAATGTTAACGTAGTACTAACAAATAGAATATATCAATATTTAGTGGCATTTAAGTTTTAATGACACCTCCAACAAATGTCATCTATTCTAATGTCGTCTTAAACTTACTGAAATTTTTTAATGTCATTATAAGATGACAAATGTGAGAATATTTGGGTTGGATAAATATAGGAGGAGGGAAAATTAGATAAAATAAATGTGAGAATAAAAAAACATATTAGATTTGTTATCCTGACATTTTTAATTAATGTCATTTTTTATATAGAGGGAGACAATTATTTTCCCTCCTCCAATATTTATCTAACCCAAATATTCTCACACTTATTTATAGTGAATTTTTTTAGTTTTTTAATGATTTTTTACGATGTGGGAAAAGTAATTGTTTCCCTCCATATAAAAGATGACATCAATTAAAAATGTCATGATAACTAATCTAATATGTTTTTTTATTTTACACATTATTAATTTTTTACAAATGTCATTATTAAGTATTTGTAACAACATTTAATTAAAAGTGTCTACAAAAAAGTGTCACAATAGCCATTTATTGTTGTAGTGAGTCTTGTTTCACATGTTTTTTATTTCAATGTAATACCTCTACGCATTCCAATCTTCTTTTACCTGTTGGACTCGGTTGTGGTGCTTTAAGATCTGCTTCAAAGTGTTATTCCTGCATTGCAGAACTGCTCTCTTGCGATTCAGCTGCAGCCACATCACCTTGTATCAATCCTTGATCTTTTGAAGAAGATCCTTTATCTTCGTAACTGTGTGATGCTGATGACGATTCAACTGCTGGTATACATGCAATCACTGTGTTTCGAACAAAAGTTTTGCCTCTTGCTTTACTCCATGATGTTCTTAGTTGGAAAAGGAACTGTAAATCATTCGATTTCTGGTTGAATATATCAGGATTAAAAGGTGTTTCCTGGGATCATTAAGATTGGTCATATTCAGAAAATTTAAACAAAAAATAATTGGTAAATAGATGTACTTGTTCTTCTGCCTCAATTATGTCTTCTCCTGACATACATAACAACATACTTGCTTCTTTGGGCTCAACGTAAGCAGACAAATTCCCAGTACCATCAAATAGTTCTGCTTAGAACCGTAACCTATATGTATATCAGAGTTAAGATAACATGTTTCTAATGAGCACATATGTTCAAAGCATATTAATCACTTACAGTGGTTTTGGGCCAGGAAAATCATGGTTGCAATAAAAACTTGTAAACTCATATTTGTATGAAGCTCTGCAAGACTTAAAGCAACCTGGGCAGGCTAGAAAATATACAGAGTCCTCTGAATTTTTAATTTTTATCTTAGCTTTTATCCAAAATGATTTCACTTAGCAAATCAAAATATGTAGACGTTTTAAAATGTTTGTTAACTCTAAATCTAGGTAAGGCAATGGGTGAGTAAATATGGACTTACTACTTCGTTCAGACTCAGAATCTGGCTGATTTTTCGAACTTGGGAGTCAAATGGTTGGTCTATTTTCTGGTTTGTTTATTGTTTTGCATCCTAAAAAAAGGTGAATATTAGTTATATGTTTCTAGGAATATGTGAAATAGGGTAAAACATAAGAGAAATATGAATAGACACGTAAACACAGGGAAAAAACAAGTGAAGATAGCAAGATAGATGGTTCTTTAGCAGAAGTCTCCGTTTGTTAATTGTTAGCTATAAGTTCATCCAAAACAATACAATGATATGTCAATAGGCAAAAACTTGTGTGGGACGGTCTCATGGGTTGTATTTTGTGAGACGGATCTTTATTTAGATAATCCATGAAAAAGTATTACTTTTTATACTAAGAGTATCTCACATTAGACCTACTCATGTCAATATCCTGATTTAATATGGAGTCCTTTTATAATTAAAAACCAAAAATCTAATTACCAAGTTTATAGTTCAACAGTATACAAGATAGAAAATATATTTGAAATGTAGAAGATATTTGTTATCTAATTTTGAGATATAGTCTACCATGGTTCTTTTGTTGATATATAAGATATCATAATAATGTTAAGTTATGGGATATTATGTAAGCAGTGTCATTTTTTTTTACATGGTTAACAAGCATCTTAGTAATTACGAAGAACCAATTGTTACAACAAGTTTGGAAGAGAGACAACACTATATTTCCTTATTTCTTACAATTTCTAAGTTTTTGAAATGTTTTTTTAATTATTATCCTGACTCCTCTTACTCGGCTAACTAAGAGTAGTTTGAAAATCCTCTAGCCCTTATCTTCTTCAAGCCAAGCCTTCCCTAATAGAGACGGTTGTGGATCTCTCGGGACTTTACCAAACGATGTTGATAGAGGAAGGAACTTAAGCCAAAAGAAAAGAGATTAGGCTGGTTCCTGAAGAACTTCTGTTTGATCCAAAGGCGGAAGCAGTGAGATGTCCTTTTTGGTTATAGTTTTCCGTGCGATGGCCCGGGATGCCATAATAATATCTCGGGGTTTGTAGCGCTTTCGCCCAACCTCTTGCCTTTTCGAGGGCACTGCCCACTTTCTGAGTTATGTGTCCGAAATGGAAGAGTTGTCTTTTGATTACGGGGCCGGGGCTTTTTAGAGAAGTTGCCAACTTTTTGTGTCTTCATATTTGTATTTGACTTAAGGGAAAAATGGCTGAAATCTTTTTTCCGAAACAAAAACTTAACCAAACATACTTAAAAAATCTCATTCAAGAACTTTATCATTACGTTTGGGTATTCAAGAAAGATAATATGTGCATACCAAAATCTAACAATTGATTACAACTATTATTTTTAAGATTTGAGCATGTAGGATTAGAACTATATAGGCATAATTCGTAAAGGAATAATTTTTTTTTTTTGGCTTGTATGCTTTGTAAAAGTAAATGTTGAATTTATAAACAAATTAGGAAGAGGAAAAAAGCATTATTTACTATGATTTAAAAGTTGGAGGAAAGGCATTTCATGTAGCAGATTTATTTTGATTCATTAAAGATCAATCTAAAACTATGTGACAAAATAACTAATAACAAGAATATGAATAACCATCGTTTTAGTAGTTCAATCTGTTGTAAGAACTAGGATTTTCTCACCATATAATTAAATAATTGTAAGAAAATTTTAGCATAAGATTTTATTGTGTACACTTTGGAGAATATTTTTTTTCTATATGAGGATAAATTGGAGATACAAATCAAGTCAAAGATACCTACAAAAAGGCATGCATATTTTCGAATTTAGGAGGCATATTTTCGAAATATTGAGCAGATTTTTTTTACAAGATGGGGATATCCTTCACAAGTTAAAGAATTAAGGTATAATATCATACAAGAATTTCGAAAATTACCCTTAGAATAAATTCCAAGATTGGTGAGGATTAGATGCTAGGTTAACTTGGAAAAGAATCCTCAACCTTGCACCACAACCGTTGGATCTGGTAACCTAAAATATGAATTAATCTAGACCATTGGATTAGAGTGTGAATCTCCTAACTTAAGTAGATAAATTTTCGAAATTTAGAAGATGAATCAACATCTATGGCAAGGGAATGAAAGTCAAATATTGAGAGATTATGCAAATTTATGGCATGATTTGAGCACCATATTTAACACCCTTCCCTCCACCTATAAATACCCCATCACCCTACTCATTCTCCACCCTTCAAATTCTCGAAATTTGAGCTGAAAACCAAGGCGAAACCCTGCTGAAAAATCGTCTCTAAACCGTCCAAAAATTCAAGCCGAAGCACCGCCCGATCGAAGAACGAGTAGCGATCCAAATCCCGAAGCCAAGTACCTACGTTTTAGCATCCAATACACGGTAAGTGGGCTATTTTTAAAACTTTAAAATCTCGAATCAGTATATGCATGTTTTCGATTTTTACAAGAAAATAAACAGTCGAGTGAAATCTTCTTTCTACTCTTTTCTTGTATTGTCATACGATTTTAAAAGCACTGTGAGGAGTCGACTGTATACGGGAGGGAATCCCAACCACGACGTACCCTTACGCGGTGGGGGACATAACCGCTATACGGCCTCGCCCCCTTAGAGGAGTAAAAATTAGGGACTGACGTCAGTAAACCGTAGAAAGTAGATGAGTCGCAGTGCTGTGTCAATGTTATGCATGTTTACGAAGTACGTATGAAACTCATGTTTTATGTTCGAAATTTTATGCATGTTGCCTTTATTGTGCTCGATTTTCCCCCATTTGCTGAGTATTCCCAAATACTCACCCCCTTACAACCCTTCCCAGATAAGCCCGAAGAACCGGTCGAGGACGAGGAGTCCGAACAATTCTGGGGATGGTGATGACTCAAGAGTCTAGATAGAATTAAGTTTATTATTGTTGTTATGCAGTTTACGCTTCCGCATTGAATTCTGTCATTTAAGTTATTTCGTTATTGTAAAGACAATTTTATTGAGATTATGATTTATAAACTGGATTCGGTTTAAACTGTGCTACGAAGGCTTGTCGTTTTAAATTGTGTGATTTTAAACGACGCCGGTGTCAACTCTGAGTTTCGGGGCGTGACATTTTAGTGGTATCAGAGCCGCCAGGTTCATAGTCCGGTTGGGAAAAATCGATTTTCAAAAAAAAAAAAACCCTAAAAATTTTCGGTGGAATTTTAACTCGAGGCCGATGCTATCCCCTCCGAAACGGCCCAACGATCAAGACTCCCGACCCCAATCGGGAGGTCCAGCGAAAAATCGCGAAATTCTTTCGTTTAGGCCTCCGAAACCTCGATTTTGCCGTTTTAGGAAAGTTTTGTAACCCCTAGAACCTTTCGTAGGAAACTCCGAATTTGATTCCGTCAACTGTTCTGGAATTCTCTCGACATATGCTTCGAACCCATATGTCTAATTCCAAACTTTCCATTTTCGAAAAAAAAAATATTTATTTAAATTTCGAAAATTTCATATGTATTGCATATTTTCACTTGTTATATACTGTCTATTTCGGATTCTGAGCATTTCCATTTTTGATTTCAGGAAATGGCTCCATCTACTCCCCTGCGACCCCGTACTCGTGTCCAAGCTGCACTTCGTTTGAAGGAGCTTGCTATTCACTACCAGTCACGCCAGATTAGGCGACTTAGAGCCCGATTAAGTGAAAGGAGAGGTGAGGTCGAAACCTTGACCGCCGAGAAAGAAGAGATTCAGGTCCGCCTTAATCAGTCTATCTATCAGGGGGAACTAGTTAGGGGAGATAACATGGACCTACGGGACGTCATAGAACAGTGTAAGTATCAAAATGGGAAGCTACAAGAGGATGCGGATCGCTGCCGCAAGGAACTTGAAGAGGAGAAACAGCAGAATGCCAGAGGTAAGAGAAGGCTAGAAAATTCTTGTGAGGCCATGAACAGTCTAGCATATGTGAACCAGCGCCTGGTCCAGCAAGCTGAAGCCCTAAAGAATAAGATCAAGGAAAATAAGGAGGGGTACGAGCTACTACGCTACCAGAGTACCGTAGATCTGTTGGACGAGGCAGAGGAAAATGCTCATGAGTGGAAGATGCAGGTGGCCCAGCTTAACACAGCAAACGCACAGCTCAGTACAGAAAACGCCAATCTCACCCTCATGGTTGAGGTACTGCAGGAGGAAGAGCCGGAGGAAGAGCCAGAAGAAGAGGAGCCTATTGAGATAGATGAGCCGATAGCTGCAGTAGGAGATGGAGAGATAGACGATCAGATCATCTTAGTTACCTTTCCTTATTACTAGGAGTTTATCCTTCCATTGTTGCTATGTTATTTTCAGTCAGCATTACTTATTTCCATTCAGTACAATTTGTTCAGTCAGTTGTTTCTTTAAATTCGAAAATTAATAAAGTATGATTATTATTTATCTCAGTCGTACATCTATATTCAAGTTATGTTTGCTTATTCACTCAGTTGTTCCAGCATAACCTATCTATTCAATCTTGTCGATTTATACAACAAATTCTTAGAAGCGTTTAACTTGTAGGAAATGGCCGGTAGACCACCAAGGCAGAATCGCAACCCCCGTTATGCTAACAACAACAACAACAACATTGATGAAGAAGGCAACGGGCCTCCACCTCAGTTCAGTCTCAATCAAGCGGACCTAATGGCGATAGCCACGATCGTGGCGACGACACTTCAAGGGTTAGTGAACCCCAATGCTAATCAGCAGCCCCCACCTCCACCACAGCATGGGGTCAAGTTTCATTACGAGTCTCTGCGCAAGAACAGGTGTCCAACTTTCAGTGGCGCTGCCGACCCTGAAGTTAGCCAGAGCTGGCTCAAGAGTGTGGAAACTCAGTTAAGACTATTGGAAGTCCCAGATGCACTAAAAGTGGACGTGATAGTGCCTTTCCTGGAAGACAAGGCAGCTAAATGGTGGGAAGCAGTCTCGCCAGCCATGACCGCTGCTGGACCAATCACATGGCGAATCTTCCGGGAAACATTTCTGAAGCAGTACTACCCGGCAGAGGTCAGACTGCAGAAGTTAAGTGAGTTTGAGAATCTCAGTCAGGCCCCGGATATGTCAGTAGTGGAATACACCTCTCAGTTCAATGCCCTTGGTTCTTATGCTCCTGCAATTATGGCGGATGAAGTTCTGAAATTGCACCGATTTAAGAAGGGGTTGAACAGCAGAATCCAATCCGCTCTGGCAGTCTACCAACCTACCAACTTTTCAGACTTGATGGGTGCGGCTATCCGATCCGAAGCTGATATTCGTCGGAGAGAAGGGGAAAACAGGAACAAGCGACCCCCTGTCAACCAGCCTTCTCAGGGCAGACCAATGTTCAAGAGGCCCAATCAGTCGGGTGGACCTCCCTCAGGGAAATTCCCCTCCGATAACTACCAAGGACTCAAGCCATGCTCAACATGTGGCTTCAAGCACTCTGGGGAATGCCGAAGGGCAAGCGGTGTGTGTTTTGGATGTGGGAAAGCGGGGCACCGAATTGCAGAATGTCCTACCGCTGCCAACCGACCAGCAGGGTCAAACAGAGGAACTGGGCCAAATCCGGGAGCAGGCCCTAGTAAACCAAAAGAGGATAAACCCAATGCTAGGATCTTTGCCATGACTCAGAAAGAGGCTGATGACGCAACTGAAGTCGTGTCAGGTACCATTCTAATTCAATCAGTACCTGCCTATGCATTATTTGACTGCGGTGCTACCCATTCCTTTATGTCTAAGAGATTTGCTAAGAAGTTAGGACGTAGGCCTGATAAGCTAACTGAACCTTTCCGAATAGCCACACCTACGAGTAGAGCTATAGAAACTGAGGAGATTTACAGAGATTGTGAAATCAGTATTAATAATCAGACTTTTAGCTCCGACTTGATACAGTTGATCATGGTCGATTTCGACATCATCTTAGGGATGGATTGGTTAGCGAGAAACAGTGCAGTAGTAGATTGTAAGGGAAAGGAAGTCAAACTCCGAACCCCAAATCAGGAAGAAGTCGTGTTTCACGGTAAATCCAAGGGACGTAAATCACTATTGTCAGCATCTCAGGCTTGAAAGGCCATGAAATCCGGAGAAGATATCTACCTAGCAATGGTCAGTGAGGTAACAGAAGAAGTCGAGCTGAAACTGGAAGACATCCCGATAGTGAGAGAGTTCCCCGATGTTTTTCCAGAAGAACTCTCAGGGACAGTCCCGGACCGCGAGGTGGAGTTCGAGATCAACCTGGTTCCCGGTGCGGCACCAATCTCTAAGGCACCGTACAGAATGGCGCCAGCCGAACTCAAGGAGTTAAAGGAACAACTCCAAGAATTTCTAGATAAAAGACAGATTCGACCAAGTGTGTCCCCGTGGGGAGCTCCTGTACTCTTCGTAAAGAAGAAAGACGGAAGTATGAGATTATGCATCGACTACAGGGAATTGAACAAGATCAAAATCAAGAACAGGTACCCCCTACCTCGGATAGACGATCTGTTCGATCAGCTTAAAGGAGCCGCCGTCTTTTCTAAACTGGATCTCAGGACAGGATATCACCAATTGAAGGTCAGGGCTGAAGACATTCCTAAGACAGCCTTTCGAACCAGATACGGGCATTATGAATTCACAGTGATGCCTTTTGGTCTGACCAACGCGCCGGCAGCATTCATGGACCTTATGAACAGAGTGTTCAAGCCATTTCTGGATCAGTTCATAGTGGTATTCATCGACGACATTCTCGTCTATTCTCCTGACGAGGCGAGCCACGAAGAGCACCTTCACCTTGCTCTGCAAATCTTAAGAGAGAATAAGCTCTATGCTAAGTTTAGCAAGTGTGAATTCTGGCTAAGAAGTGTGTCATTTCTAGGACACGTGATCTCGAGAACAGGAGTGTCAGTGGATCCAAGGAAAGTAGAGGCGATTACAGAGTGGCCGAGACCGAAGAACGCCACCGATATCAGAAGCTTCCTTGGATTGGCAGGGTATTACCGAAAATTCGTCGAAGGGTTCTCCTCGATAGCCGTGCCACTGACGAAGCTCACAGAAAAATTCAAAGTTTACCTGGAGTGAGGATTGCGAGAAAAGTTTCCAGACGCTGAAAGAGAAACTCGCATCCACACCAGTGCTGATCTTGCCAGCAGAGAATAAAGATTTCACTATTTACAGTGACGCCTCTAAGGACGGTCTAGGATGCGTACTCATGCAAGAAGGAAGAGTAATCGCATATGCATCAAGACAGTTGAAACCGCACGAGCAGAATTATCCTACTCATGACCTGGAACTAGCAGCGGTTGTCTTCGCCTTAAAGATTTGGAGGCACTACCTCTAGCGGTGCTAAATGTGAAATCTTCACAGACCATCAGAGAGCCTCAAGTACTTGTTCACCCAAAAGGAACTGAATATGAGGCAGCGGCGATGGATCGAGCTTCTGAAGGACTATGACTTGACCATAAGCTACCATCCGGGTAAAGCAAACAAGGTGGCTGATGCGCTAAGTCGAAAGGGCCCAGGAAAAATGACTCTAGCTTCCCTCTCGGCCCAACCATGTCTGCAGGAGACCGTCAAGTTAAACCAAGATCAAGACCCGGTACTGACCAGACTTAAGGAGCAAGTCAGAGAAGGGAAGTCTCAGGATCATCAAATTGATGACAAGGGAATCTTATGGATGAAAGGAAGACTGTGTGTGCCAGACAGTGATAACCTTCGCCGAGAGATAATGGCAGAGGCGCACAAGTCAAAATTCTCAGTCCACCCAGGCAGTACGAAGATGTACAGGGATCTCAAGAATAGCTTCTGGTGGAATGGCATGAAGAGAGATGTAGCTGAATTTGTCTCCAGATGTTAGGTATGCCAGCAGGTCAAAGCAGAACACCAGCGACCTGGAGGATTACTGCAACCTCTGGAAATCCCCGAGTGGAAATGGGAGCATATCTCCATGGATTTCGTGGTAGGATTGCCAAGGTCTAGGCAAAGCCACGACGGTATATGGGTGATCGTGGACAGACTTACCAAGACTGCACACTTTCTACCCGTCCGCATGAATTACAATCTCGATAAGTTGGCTTCACTATACATGGACAACATTGTCAGACTTCATGGAGTGCCAGTGAGCATCTTATCTGATAGAGACCCGAGGTTCGTCTCGCGCTTTTGGAAGAGATTTCAAGAGGCCATGGGAACAAAAGTAACTCTAAGTACGGCCTATCATCCCCAAACCGACGGACAAACTGAGAGGACCATACAAACCTTGGAAGATATGCTGCGAGCATGCGCTCTCGAATTCAGTAGCAATTGGAGCACTCATCTACCTTTAATTGAGTTTGCTTACAACAACAGTTATCACAGCAGCATCGGAATGGCTCCATATGAAGCTCTTTATGGCAGGAAATGTCGATCACCACTTTATTGGGACGAAGTGGGAGAGAAAGCCTTGGTGGGACCCGAGCTAGTACAGATGACAGTGGAAAAGGTTAAGATCGTTCGGGAAAAGCTCAAGGCAGCTCAAGACCGACAGAAGAGTTGGGCAGATCTGAAAAGAAGACCTGTAGAGTTCAACGTGGGCGAGAAGGCTTACGTGAAAGTATCGCCGATGAGAGGAGTTGTCCGATTCAGGAAGGCTGGAAAACTGAATCCTCGATATGTTGGACCTTTCGAAATCTTGGAAAAAGTGGGCACACTAGCATGCAGACTGGCATTACCACCAAACATGTCAAGGATCCACAACGTGTTCCATGTTTCTCAACTAAGGAGGTACGTCCCAGACCCAAGCCACATTCTGGAAGTAGAACCACTCATAATGGAAGGGAACTTGTGAGAAGGACTAAAATACGAAGAAGTCCCTATCAGAATCGTGGACACCAAAGAACAAGTTCTCAGGCGACGTATCATTCCTTACGTCAAAGTGCAGTGGTCCAACCATACGGAGCGCGAAGCAACTTGGAAAGTTGAGGAAAAGATGCGAAAGGAATATCCTTATCTGTTTGGAGACCAAGCCAACTCAAGTTTCGAGGACGAAACTTCTCATAAGGAGGGAGGGATGTAAGAACTAGGATTTTCTCACCATATAATTAAATAATTGTAAGAAAATTTTAGCATAAGATTTTATTGTGTACACTTTGGAGAATATTTTTTTTCTATATGAGAATAAATTGGAGATACAAATCAAGTCAAAGATACCTACAAAAGGGCATGCATATTTTCGAATTTAGGAGGCATATTTTCGAAATAATGAGCAGATTTTTTTTACAAGATGGGGATATCCTTCACAAGTTAAAGAATTAAGGTATAATATCATACAAGAATTTCGAAAATTACCCTTAGAATAAATTCCAAGATTGGTGAGGATTAGATGCTAGGTTAACTTGGAAAAGAATCCTCAACCTTGCACCACAACCGTTGGATCTGGTAACCTAAAATATGAATTAATCTAGACCATTGGATTAGAGTGTGAATCTCCTAACTTAAGTAGATAAATTTTCGAAATTTAGAAGATGAATCAACATCTATGGCAAGGGAATGAAAGTCAAATATTGAGAGATTATGCAAATTTATGGCATGATTTGAGCACCATATTTAACACCCTTCCCTCCACCTATAAATACCCCATCACCCTACTCATTCTCCACCCTTCAAATTCTCGAAATTTGAGCTGAAAACCAAGGCGAAACCCTGCTGAAAAATCGTCTCTAAACCGTCCAAAAATTCAAGCCGAAGCACCGCCCGATCGAAGAACGAGTAGCGATCCAAATCCCGAAGCCAAGTACCTACGTTTTAGCATCCAATACACGGTAAGTGGGCTATTTTTAAAACTTTAAAATCTCGAATCAGTATATGCATGTTTTCGATTTTTACAAGAAAATAAACAGTCGAGTGAAATCTTCTTTCTACTCTTTTCTTGTATTGTCATACGATTTTAAAAGCACTGTGAGGAGTCGACTGTATACGGGAGGGAATCCCAACCACGACGTACCCTTACGCGGTGGGGGACATAACCGCTATACGGCCTCGCCCCCTTAGAGGAGTAAAAATTAGGGACTGACGTCAGTAAACCGTAGAAAGTAGATGAGTCGCAGTGCTGTGTCAATGTTATGCATGTTTACGAAGTACGTATGAAACTCATGTTTTATGTTCGAAATTTTATGCATGTTGCCTTTATTGTGCTCGATTTTCCCCCATTTGCTGAGTATTCCCAAATACTCACCCCCTTACAACCCTTCCCAGATAAGCCCGAAGAACCGGTCGAGGACGAGGAGTCCGAACAATTCTGGGGATGGTGATGACTCAAGAGTCTAGATAGAGTTAAGTTTATTATTGTTGTTATGCAGTTTACGCTTCCGCATTGAATTCTGTCATTTAAGTTATTTCGTTATTGTAAAGACAATTTTATTGAGATTATGATTTATAAACTGGATTCGGTTTAAACTGTGCTACGAAGGCTTGTCGTTTTAAATTGTGTGATTGTAAACTACGCCGGTGTCAACTCCGAGTTTCGGGGCGTGACATCTGTTGTATCGGAGGGTCAAACAGAATTGTACTATTTGGTAGTGTATCAATTGATAAACTTACAGTAATATTATATTTTTTTTTCATCTCATGCAAGCTTTGTTAACTAAAAGTCACTTAAATATATCAAATAATACATATGACCTTAAAGAAATTACTTTTTCTAACTATGAGTTAACATTAAATATAGCTGATTGTACCGTAAAATGTGTTGACAGGAAGCCGCATCCCTAATATCACAGAACATTTTGAGTCAAAAAAAAAAATGCTTCAGTTTGGAGAAATTCTTCCCATAAGGCAGAATTAATGGTCTGCATCTACCAAGATAAGGAACTTGTTATTTTCTAATCTCCATAATTGCTTAAAAAAGGAAGGAAAGCAATTAATATCATGGAAATTTTTAGGAAGAAACTTACTCTTCATTGACAATAACAAATTCTTGTAAATTTCTTTTTGTTTTTTCAACAAACCGTGGTAGAAAAACATGTACCACACTGCATAATAAATCTGAAAAATAAAGCGTGTCAATAAATCTAAATATAATTTAGCTGCATGCTGTGAAAGAATGTTGGAGTAATCAGCTAAGAGCTTAGCTGATTTGTTTAGTGGGCATGTCTGCTAGTTCAGGGCATTGTGCAAAAATTGTCAGTTGGTAAGCATGGTCGGTAGGTAGTTGTTCTTCCTCACTTGCAAGCATAATATAAGTACCTCTACTAAGCAACATTTAAGTAACATTTGGTACTTTAGAGATGCGAAAATTGGTGCATTGCTAGTTATTTTTTTAATTTTGGCATTCCAAATGTAGTATGTTTTGTATAACTGAAGTAGCCTGTTTAATTGCTCAACATCTTGGTTATAGATAATTCCCTGCATGCTTTCATTCTATGGAAATAAATAGGTAAAATAAAAAGCAATTCCAGACTGAAATGTCATTGAAGAAAAAACACTGCATTTTACCTATTTGTCAACAAGAACAAGCTTTTGCTGTCTTCCCTATTTCAAAAAACGGATCGGAGTTTTTTCAGAGACCAAAACTTTGACAAACCTGTTGCGGAAATCCGGTTTTAGATTTGCAAGGGATGTACATTTGTCTTCTAATGACCTAAATATGAGGACAAAAGACAAACAATGTGCATAAATAATTAACACACTGATATATGGAATTTGAATTTGAAGTTATAAAAGTGTGGGATTGATAAATTTTTCATTATGAACAATTAAAAGATATATGTTACAAAAACACTGAAACTTACTTCTATGTTTTTTTAAAAATAAAACTAAAATTATTAAGATATGACAAATTTTTTTTTTAAAAAAATGTTTTGTTGGAAATAATGAGAGATGTCTGAAGAGATTTCTTAAAATAATGATTATATATTTGAATATTTGTATAGATATTTTAAAATTTTTATTTATTTTGAAAAAAATATAATATATTTTTGAATAAGTCTATATATGCAATAAGTTTATTAAGAGTAATATATCATTTTTTGAAGGTGATATGATCCAGGTGAATAAGGTGAGCCGAGTCGGGCAATCCATTGAATCTGATAAGAATTTGATGAGGTAAAAGTAAGCCGCAAGATATATCCCAAATCGAGAGTATCTCTCTGGAGTAGGGTTGCAATGATGTCCTGGAAACAGAAAGACAAACACGTGAGCCAGCTCACTGGTCCCCACCTCTCGTCTCCTCATACTCGTCCTTACCTGCATCGATCAAGTTTAGTGAGTCTAAAGATTCAACATGTATAAACTGAGCATAGCAAATAATACATAATAAAACTACATGTATTTTAAAGTAGAGCATACATACTTAAACTTTAACGTACTTACATAAACATAGACGTTCCATCATATCGTAACATTTTTCATAAACATACTTGCATCATACATACATGGACATACATAAACATCATCATTTTGGGTAGAAATATGTTTCAAAACAAGTGACCCATATATAAATGCGCCTAATCAGACTAAACCAAAAGACTGGGCTGGCAGGGATGTCCACTACCACATACATGAGATCCTCGGTCATTCTTTACCGGGTGGATTGGTCCCTGGTCATGCTTTACTGTTTTCCAATCCTGATCTAAACCCGGTTATGCTTTACCGGGGTGGAGAGGTCTTCGGCCACGTTCACTGGCTTCCAAACCGGTTTATATTTGATCACAAGACATTTCACATACCTCAAAAACATAAACATTTTCTTTTGCACTTCGAAAATACTTACGTTGCGTTGAGGATTTGTTGGATCTCGCTTGGGCTACTGCTCCGCATACTAACACGTTTTCATGCACTTAATTTCCATAACTTAGACGTAATAGTCGTGCTCACCACCGAAATAAACAATTGACTTATGACGTTCTAAATCACTCGGGACTTGATCTCGTTTAATCATCGTACTAAACCATGATATCGAATTCCGAAACAATTTCTATATGAAGTGCGAACATTTCCCCAAAATAGAATACATGGACCTAGAATAGTGGTTTAAAATCATGGACAAGTGGCTAGGCGTTGGACATTGTTGCGCTTATTGCCACCGCGGTGCTAGCAGCGCCACAACTCTAGCGCCGCAGCGCGGCGCTCCCCATAGTGTGCTGCGGCGCTAACTCTGCGAAAACTCGACAACAAATGAACAATCTTGATGTAAACTCTAAGCCACGTCCTATCGACTCAAACCGATGAAACAAGACCCATCCTAGGATGCTATGGCAATGATTTAAACTCACACAAATGCCCCAAAACAACGACGTACAACATACAACGCAACACAACCAATAAAAACGAATTTTTGACACCAAAATGCTTCCTACAACTTCTAATGCAACCAAGTGCGTAACGACACGAAACGAATCACCAAAAATCGTCCAAACATCATACCCAATATACCTAAATGCAGCAGTGATCACCCGATGGTTCTCAACGAAGCCTGCAACAAATAATACTCAAGAACACGTTTTCATAACAACACAATTTGAGCAGTCACACGAGAAAAATCATAACTCACTCGTTTATTGTCAAAAAATTACGAATTTACTGTCAAATCGAAGGTATCAAAAATTACTAAGTTTTATATGTTGAAAGACTTTTCATAAAATCGACCGAAAATTCTCAGTGATCAAAATGACAGCAAACTCGATTTTTGAGATCTAAAAAAAATTGTTTCAAAATCGATCTAATTATTTTTTCTCAAATTTTGCATAACATTCATGGATTTTTGTATACAATAAACATCAAAGCATATAATATTACAAGATCGATACAAAAACGAAAAAATATACGTGCATTTGTGTCTAAACGCTCGAAGATGACGAATACCAGCACAGTGGAATACAGGGGATAATCGGGGGATGTTTGCTGTGCAATTTCTTGAAGAAAAATGGCCGAAAATCTGCTGAGAATTTGTAATGGAAGGGGATGAGGTGGTGGATGCTGAAAAATCAAAAAACCCTTGCTTTCCCTCAAAGAAAATGAACGTGTATGTGTGTGTGCTGAGTGTGTGAGTATATTGTAACATGTGTGTGTGTGTTAATTAGGGGAAAATTGCTTAATTAATTAATTAATCATGCTAATTAAAATGTTAAACCAATTTACTAGTTAATAAAATTCTAATCTTACTAAAATACTCTAATTTAAATAAAATACACCAAAAACAAATCTTTAAAAGTTTTAAAATCTACATCGTTTCAAAATCGATCCAATTATTTTTGCTCAAATTTTGCATAACACTCATGGATTTTTGTACACAATAAACATCAAAACATATAATATGACAATATCGATTCAAAAACGAAAGAATATACATGCCTTTTCGTCTAAACGCTCCAAGATGACGAATATCGGCGCGGTGCAATACGGGGAACGATCGGGTGACATTTGCCGAGCGATTTCTTGAAGAAAAATGACCGAAAATCTGTTGAGAATTCGTTGGGGAAGGGGATGAGGTGGCAACTGCTGAAAAATCAAAGAACACTTGCTCTCTCTCAAAGAATATGAACGTGTGTGTGTGTGTGTGTTGTGTGTGCTGAGTGTGTGAGTATATTGTAATACGCGTGTGTGTGTGTGTGTTAATTAGAGAAAAATTGCTTAATTAATTAATTAATCAGGCTAATTAAAATGTTAAACTATTTAACAAGTTAATAAAATTCTAATCCAATATTAACTTTACTAAAATACTCTAATTTAAATAAAATACACAAGAAACAAATCTTTAAAAGTTTAAAATCTACAACTAGTCAATTTAGTATTTTGAAAGATTTAAAATCTTAAAATCACCTAATAATTTAATTATGCTTTCAAAAATGTTAAAAACTTCATAAATCATTTAAAATACTAAATTTTTGACTGAACAATAAAATACCCCATTTTTCATAAATCGTCACCGGTCTCTTTTCTCGACTCGCATCGAATATTCATTTGAAACATAAAACTCAACAAAATATTTTAATGTGCATCAAATAAACATGTAATGATTAAAATAATTCTAAGAAATCCATCATGCATCGCTGAAAATCATTTTAAAACTAAATAAATAATTTAGCAATTTAAATAAATGCACGGGTTTTACATGTACTGATTTTGGGATCTATAACTTCACCCCCACTTAAATAAATTTTTCATCAAAATTAAATCTTACCAAACAACTTCGAGTAGCGGCTCCTCATATCTGCTTCGGCCTCCCAAGTGGCCTCCTCCACTAATTGATTCAGCCATCGGACTTTGACCAACTTGGTCACTTTGTTCTGAAGTTTCCGCTCCTGTCTGTCTAGGATTTAGACTGGTCTTTCCTCATATGACAGATCTGGAGCCAACTGTAATGGCTCAAAACTCAAAACATGCGAAAGGTTTGCTATACTTCCTCAGCGTCGAGACATGAAACACATTGTGTACTCCGACTAAATTCGGCGGTAGGGCTACACGACAAGCAAGTGTCCCAACTCTATCAAGAATTTCGAATGGCCCAATAAATCTCGGACTCAGCTTTCCTCTCTTCCCAAACCTCATAACACCCTTCATAGGTGCTATCTTTATGAATACGTGATCTCCTACGGTAAATTCGAGATCTCTCCTCCTCTTGTCAGCATAACTCTTTTGACGACTCTGGACGGTCTTCATCCTACTTAGGATCTTGACCACCACATCTGCAGTGTGCTGAACAATATCTGGGCCAAGTTCTGTTCTCTCACCGACTTTATCCCAATGAATCGACGATCTGCACTTCCTTTCATACAGTGCTTCGTAGGGAGGCATACATATAGATGATTGAAAGTTATTGTTGTAGGTAAAATCCACTAGAGGTAGTTTTGATTCCCAATTCCCATGGAAATCTATCACACAAGCTCGCAGTACATCTTCCAAAATCTGAATCACTTGCTCAGCTGGCCATCTATCTGTGGGTGGAATGCCGTACTGAATAAAAACTTCGTCCCCATGGATGTATGTAAACTATTCCAAAAGGACGATGTAAATCTCGGTCCCTATCGGACACAATAGAAACTGGGATCCCGTGCAATCGGACTATCTCCCTGATATAAAGCTCTGCATACTGAGTCATGGAGAAAGTCGACTTCACCGGTAAGAAATGTGCTGACTTAGTAAGTCGATTCACTATAACCCGATTGACATTGGATCCTCTGACTGACCTCGGCAAACCAACAACGAAATCCATGGTGATATTCTCCCATTTCCACTCGGGGATAGGGAGCGGCTTAAGCATTCCTGTTGGCCTCTGATGCTCTGATTTCACTTGATGACAAGTGAGACATTCAGATACAAATCGGCGGATGTCCCGCTTCATACCTGGCCACCAATACAGCATCTGCAAATCCTTGTATATCTTAGTAGCTCTTGGATGGATGAAATATGGAGATGTATGTGCCTCTGACAAAATATCCTCTCTGATCGAATCAACACTAGGCACCCACATCCTTCCTATGTATCTCACAATACCATCAGACACTGTATAGAGTACACTTCTCTTGGCCTCATCTTTCAGTCTCCATTTCTGTAACTGCTCATACGAATGCTGACCTCTACGGATTCCGTCTAGCAAAGAAGACTGGACTGTCAGATTAGACAATTTGAGAACTCTGTCCTTAGGATAAACTTCTAGGCCAAATCTCTGAATCTCTGACTGAAGAGATTCTGCACCTGCTACCTTTATGCTCAAAGCATCTACCACAACATTAGCTTTTCGTGAATGGTAGCTAATTTCACAATTGCAGTATTTTACTAACTCCAACCACCGTGTTTGTCTCATGTTCAACTCTTTCTGCGTGAAGAAATAAATGAGACTCTTGTGATCCGTGAATATCTGGCATTTCTCGCCGCACAAATAATGTCTCCAAATCTTTAATGCAAAGACAACGGTAATTAACTAGAGATCATTAGTCGGGTAATTGTTTTCATGCAATTTCAACTGTCTGGAGGCGTAAGCTATAACCCGACCATGCTACATCAAAACTGTGTCTAATTCGAGCTTAGATGCACCGATGTACAAAACAAAATTACCTTGCCCTGATGGCATGGCTAAAACTAGTGTTGTGATAAGAGCTTGCTTCAAAGTATCAAAGCTCTTCTGACACTCATTGCTCCAAACGAATTTAGTATTCTTCTTAGTGAATGAAGTGAGTGGCACTGCAATCGAGGAAAATCTCTGAATAAATTTCATGTAGTAACCTGTCAAGCATAGGAAACTGCGGATCTCTAACGCATTCTTCGGCTCAACCCATTCCTTAACTACTAGCACCTTAGCTGGATCCACATCAATGCCACTGCTAGATATTATATGACCCAAAAATGCTACTTTCTCCAACCAGAATTTACACTTACTGAATTTTGCAAACAACTTGCGACTCTGCAAGACCTGCAAAACTGTACCCAAATGCTGACTGTGCTCCTCATGGATCTTTGAGTAGATAAGAATGTCGTCAATGAACACTATGATGAACTGATTTAGGTAGGGCTGAAATACTCGATTCATCAGGTCCATACAAATCGTTGGAGCATTCGTCAGTCCAAATGGCATTACTAAGAACTCGTAGTGCTTATATCTGGTTATGAAGGCTGTCTTATGAACATCTGCATCTTTTACCTTCAGTTGATGATACACAGATCGTAGATCTATTTTAGAGAACACTGTAGCTTCCTGCAACTGATCGAATAAGTCCTCGATCCTTGGTAGTGGATATTTTTTCTTGATCGTTACCTTGTTTAGTTCTCAGTAATCGATACACATTCTCATGCTCTCATCTTTCTTCTTTACAAAGAGCAATGGTGCGTCCCATGGTGAGAAACTAAGGCGGATGAATTCATTGTCTAGGAGCTCCTAAATTTTCTATTTGAGCCCTAACATCTCAACTGGAGCTAAACGGTATGGTGCCTTAGAGATTGACGCAGTGCCTGGCACAAGGTCAATGGCAAACTCTACCTCTCTCCCTGGTGGAAGTCCAGTGACGTCATCAGGAAAAACGTCAGGAAAATCTCTGACTACTGGTACATCAGATATCGACGGAGTGGGTACGTTAGGTGTGGAAATAATACTGGCCAACAAAGCATGACACCTCTTGTGAATAATTCTCCGCGCCTGCATGCAAGAGATCATGTGAGGGAAACTTCTCCATCTGTCTGGCTCAAAAAGAAACTGCTCCATGCCCAACGGTCTTACCAACACTGACCTTTTCTGAAAGTCAACAAGAACTCTATTTTTCGTCAGCCAGCCCATTCCAAAGATAATGTCAAACTCTGGCATCGGCAACACAATCAGATCGGCATAAACTAGGTGGCCCTGCAGTTCAAGATCAATGTCTCTGACCACGCTAGTAGCTGATAACTCTTCCTCTAATGGGACTGTCACTAAATAGTTCACGTCGGGTCCAATGAACTTGACATCCAAATGATTAGCGAACGTCTCTGAGATAAAAGTGTGAGTGGACCCAGAATCTATCAAGGCCTTCGTGGTGACTCTCTCTATGAAAATATTTCCTGAGAGACGTTAGCACAACACACAAAAACTTAAAACTTATATTCCAAATAAAAATCTTAACCTCATGCGTAGTTGGAAATTTCTATCCCATGTCACCAAAAATACGAAACATCACACTAATAATCTCAAAACAAATTAGAAACATACATAGCAGAAATAATATGGTGCTAAATTAAATAGGTTACCGGTCAGAAGAGTCGTGTCTGGGTTCGCGTCCTGAGTCTGCATGGCTAACACTCTCCCCTGGGTCGGCTGTCACCACTGCAGGCAGTCCTTCACCATATGATCACTGGCTCCATACTTGAAGCATTTGCCCGATCCCCATAAACACGGTCCCGCATGCTGGTGGTTGCACTTCGGGCACACCGGGTACTCATTAGGCCTCTAAAGAGTCTTCTTCTGCGGAATAGGACCCTTGCCTTTCGGCGGTCCTTGAAACGGTCTCTTCCCCTGCTGTCCCTAGAAAGGACTCTTAAACTGCTGCTGCTACTGCTGAGGTGCCTGATAGGGCCTCTTGCTCTATCTGTCATTCTCAATGTCTTTCTGATCATGATCTGCCGCCAAGGCTCTCGACATGGCGATAGCATAGGTGGTAGGACCAGAAACTCTAAAATGACGGTGCAAGATTGGCAGCAAACCATCAATAAAATGCCTCAGCTTCACCCGGGCATAATTTGCAATCAGGGGCACGAAGTGACACCCCCTCTCAAACTTCCTGAAAAATTCTGCCACGCTGCTGTCTCCCTATCGCAACGTCATAATATCAATATCATAAGATGCACGTAATTTGAACTTAAACATGTACATGCTGAAATTAAGACTTGGTGCTTACTACATGAAAGAATTTAAAACTTTAAAACTTACGGACTTGAGGTGTGACTTCGTGAGCTTCTCGCAACTGGCAGTAGGCATAACCCTTTACAAGAACACCACTCCGATACCAACCGTAATGTACGGTATTTTTTTTAACTACTTGAAATTTGCGGGAAAATAAAATTTTCTTAAATAGATAATAATCTTTCACATTGCGATAAAAATAAACTGCTCGTTTGAAAATTTTGAAATAAAAAAATGATTACCAACAAAGTCTGCAAAAAGTATTTGTTTAAACAACGTAAAATAATCTCATGAAAATCAACGTATTTGAAACATGCATAAAGTCCTTAAAATGTAAACGGTCCTCGGTTTAGCCTCCGTCCAATCCGAGCCAACTCACTGGTCCCACTTCTCGTCTCTACATACTCGTCCTCACCTGCATCGATCAAGTCTAGTGAGTCTTAAAACTCAATATGTATAAACCGAGCATATCAAATAATACATAATAAAACCACATGTATTTTAAAATAGAGCGTACATACTTAAACTTGAACGTAGTTACATAAATATAGACGTGCCATCATATCGTAAAACTTTACATAAACATGATTGCATCATATATACTTGGACATACATAAACATCATCATTTTGCGTAGAGATATGTTTCAAAGCAAGTGACCCATACATAAATGCACCTGATCAGACTAAACCACAGTACTGGGCAGGCAGGGATGTCCACTACCACATACATGAGATCCTCGGTCATGCTTTACCGGGTGGATTGGTCCCTGGTCATACTTTACCGCATTTCAATCCTGATCTAAACCCGGTCATGCTTTACCGGGGTGAAGAGGTCCTCGGCCACGTTCACTGGCTTCCAAACCCGTTCATATTTGATCACAAGACATTTCACATACCTCAAAAACATAAACATTTTCTTTTGCACTTCAAAAATACTTACATTGCGTTGAGGGATTTGTTGGATCTCGCTTGGGCTACTGCTCCACATACTAACACGTTTTCATGCACTTAATTTCCATAACTGAGATGTAATAGTCGTGCTAACCACCGAAATAAAAAATTGACTTATGACGTTCTAAATCACTCGGGACTTGACCTCGTTTAATCATCGTACTAAAAAATTACATCGAACCCCGAAACAATCTCTATATGAAGTGCGAACATTTCCCCAAACATGAAAGACATGGTCCTAGAATAGTGGTTTGAAATCATGGACAAGTGCCTAGGCATTGGACATTGTTGTGCTACGGCGCTAGCAGGGCCGCAGCTCTAGCGTTGTGGCGCCAAAAGGGTAGCGCCGTGGCGCCATGGCGCGAGGCTTTGTGGCGCCACGGCGCTAGGCTTGCAAAATTTGGGCACTGCGACGCTCCCCATAGAGCGCTGTGGCGCTAAATTTGCGCAAACTCGAACCCAAATGAACAATCTTGATGCAAACTCTAAGCCATGCCCAATCAACTCTAACCGATGCAACAAGATCCATCCTAGGACGCTATGGCAATGAACCAAACTCACAAAAATGCCCCAAAACAACGACGCACAACATACAAAGAAACACAACCCATAAACACGAATTTTTGACACCAAAATTCTTCCTACGACTTCTAATGCAATCAAGTGACTGACGACACAAAACGAATCACCATCATACCCAATATACCTAAATACAGCAACGATCAACCAACGGGTCCCATTGAAGCCTGCAACAAATAATACTCAAGAACACGTAAAGAACACGTTTTCATAACAACACAATTTGAGCAGTCACACGAGAAAAATCATAACTCACTCGTTTCTTGTCCAAAAATTACGAATTTACTGTCAAATAGAAGGTATAAAAAAGTACTATGTTTTATATGTTGAAAGATTTTTTTCCAGAAAATCGACCGAAAATTCTCAATGATCAAAATGACAGCAAACTCGGTTTTTTAGATCTAAAAAAAAATCGTTCCAAAATCGATCCAATCATTTTTGCTCAAACTTTGCATAACATACATGGATTTTTGTACACAATAAACATCAAAACATATAATATGACAAGATCGATGCAAAAACGAAATAATATACATGCTTTTTCGTCTAAACGCTCCAAGATGACGAATACCAGCGCGGTGGAATTCGGGGGACGATCGGGTGACGTTTGCTGCGCGATTTCTTGAAGAAAAATGACCGAAAATCTGCTGAGAATTTATTGGAGAAGGGGATGAGGTGGTGACTGCTGAAAAATCAAAGAACACTTGCTCTCCCTCAAAGAAAATGAACATGTATGTGTGTGTGTTGTGTGTGCCGAGTGGGTGAGTATATTGTAACGTGTGTGTTAATTATGGAAAAATTGCTTAATTAATTAATTAATCATGTTAATTAAAATGTTAAACCAATTAACAAGTTAATAAAATTCTAATACAATATTAAATTTACTAAAATACTCTAATTTAAATAAAATACAAAAGAAACAAATATTTAAAAATTTAAAATCTACAACTAGTCAATTTAGCATTTTGAAAGATTTAAAATCTTAAAATCACCTAATAAATAAATTTGGCTTTAAAAAATGCTAAAAACGTCATAAATCATTTAAAATACTAAATTCTTGACTGAACAATAAAATACCCCATTTTCATAAATCACCTAAATCGTCACGGTCTCTTTTCTCAATCCCGCATCGAATATTCGTTTGAAATATAAAACTAAAGAAAAAATTTTAATGTGCATCAAATAAACATGTAAAAATTTAAAATAATGCAAAAAAATCTATCATACATCGCTAAAAATCATCTTAAAACTAAATAAATAATTTAGCAATTTAAATAAATGCACGGGTTTTACGTATAATGATTTTGGGCTCTACACATGATTTTAAACAAATCGTATCATAGCATAGCGTGTCAAAACATGTCTCAACATATCATCATATACGTGTTTGTTTTCTTATTTGAATCCCGTTCATTAGTTGTGACTTTCGTATCAGCTCTATTCAATGCATTTATCTACGTATAACCGTGGTACCCGACGGCGAGGACATCAGCGACTGTATTACCCATCTACTGAACCTTGGCCTTACATGTCATCGTATTATCATATTCATATTAGTCACAACCAACTCTCTTCCTTCAAAAATATGTCATCGTATACATCACTTATAAAAATCACGCATATACGTAAATTTTCTTAAAATCAAGCATGCAACGTATTTTTCATATTTACATAAAAAGTCATGTTCATGATATCGTATACATTTAAAACATGTCAATTTTTGATCAGGACATTGTCAGGACTTCTAACTCGACCCGCGTGCAAAATGACCATTTTGTCCCTGAAAACCCTAAATGACCGTTTTACCCTTGGACCTCAAAATTTCGACCCGAAATCAACCAAACACCTACGAAAACCTCAAAACATATTTATAATCATTTAATGGGCATAACCTCGAGCCCGTTTCATAACTTATATGATTCGTTTTAAAACTTGGACCGGCGTCCCGGTTTTAACTCAAATCAACCCGAAACTCAACCAAACTTTTCCCACTCAAACACACCTTAAACACACCATACAAGCCCCTAAAAAAACTTGTTTCAGACCACCTAAGACTCTCAGAAAAGGCCATATAGCTGCTGGAAAATTCTGCTCTTAGCCAACAACAAACCCTGATGCACCTAACCCTCTAATATTCGAACCTAGCCCACACTAAGCCAGATCAGCCCTAAACCAGACCACCCAAGGTCCAAGACCAAACCTATGGACCCTCTCTTGGACCAAACAACCCAAGGCTATAGCCCCCATACACGCGGACGTGCATGATACTACAACCACAACTCACTCGAGCCCTTACACGAAGCATGCCTACTCATTCCACTCTCGGCTCGCAACCAGCCATGCATGGACCTCCCTAGACCACGGCTTGGACCCACCAAGACCCGAACCATGTCCTGGTTCAACCCATGCAACCGAGCCCCTCTTCTTTTCCTCACCCGATCGTCTAAGCATCACCAAACACCCTAGGATTCGATCGGCTCTTTCATGGCTCGATTCAAATCTAACTCTAGAATCTAGACACCCTTGATCTGAATGTGCACAGCCCTTACAAGACTTAACCTAGCAACCTCTTTCATGCATAAAGAAAAATGTGAGCACCCAACCGAGTAAATGCATATTTTCATGTAAAAATCGAGTAACACCATGTAATTCAATGGATCAACATAATATCATGCAAAAACTATTAAAAATGCATATCATGATGTGGTTTATGAGAAAAAGAAGGTATAAGGCGTGCTTTTTCGTATAATACGCTCGAAAACTTTGCTACAAACGCGTAGAACATGCATGCACCGGAGAGATGAAGAAGCTTTTCTAGAAAAGCTTGGGATAAGCGAAGGCTTGCTGCTGGAAAAATCGAGATGAGGCTGCTGCTGAATGGTACGGAGAGGGCGGCCAAATGAGGGTGGAATAATTAGGGTTTGAGTGTAGGGTATTAAATACAATATTAATGTTAAAGGGATCCTTAATTAAAAAATAAAGGGGTTAAAATGGCTTTAGGACCATTGAACAATTAAATAAACCCGTCAAGCTAAAAAACACTCCTGAAAAATATTTTTCTAGGTATGTTTTTGAAAATACTGCCCGAACTCTGAAAGTCATCCGACTCGCTAAAATTTGCGTACCGGTTTAAAATATGACCCGTCGAGTCAAAATATTCCACCAAGGCCCATTTTCGGAAATCACACTTAAATACACCATATATTAAATAATTAAAACTAATTATTTAATAAAAATATTGTAGGAACTAAATTTTGGATGTTTGACAAACTGAATGTTTAAACGATTGAACTAACTGATCTAAATTATGCAAACTGACAGTCGCCTATACTGAATATTGAAGCGCAAATTATCGAAGGCGACTGAACCAACTAAACTGAACTTACGCAGACAACTGACTGATCAGTTGGAAACCGATCAGTTGCTATAATCAGTTGTGAGCTTATAAGCTATTGCTTAACATATGATCTTCCAGCTGTACACGTCAAGAAAAATACGTTCAACCGACAATAGTACAAAGCAGACTGCAACTAACAACATGAACGCCACATTTCAAAAATGCTACAGTGTACGATTGTTAGAAGAATGTTGACATGTCAAACAACAGATAGAAAGATTCAAATCACATTGAATGTTACCGTTGGAAGCGAAGCCTATAAGAAGCGGAGAAGAGCAGCTAAGAAGAAGAATATTCCATTAACTAAGTTGTTACTCTGCTGAGATCTTTACAAAGCTTTCTACTCTTTTCAAAGCTCACGCTTATTATATAACTTATAGCATTCAAGGCTATATCTCGAGCTTATAAACACAGACTGTTATTATTTTCAGTTGTGCTGAGTGATTTCATTTCAGATTGAACACTGTAAATCGTGTTGTAACTAAGAGTTTCAGTTTGGCATTGTTAATTCCAATACTGAAGTGAATATGTACAACTGTTTGTATTGATCAAAGTCTTTTAGTGAAAATCCTATCTTCGAGATAGAAGGGGTGACGTAGGAGTATTTGAAATCTCCGAATATCTGTAAAATTCTGTGTGTCTTTATTTCAGTTTTATTCTATCAGTCAGTTTATTTCCACAATATTACTGTTAACTGATTGTTATCGACTAATAAGATTCCCCGAGTTTCAGTTTATCACCAAACTGACTCAATATTCGAAAAGATTGTGAAAATTGAGAGTGTTTATTCAACCCACCCCTCCTTCTAAACACTCTTTCACCTACTTAATAGATCATATCAAATATTTTTCCTTAATTATCCCCTGTCTTTGTTTCTTGTTCGAGCGCAAAAACTACTAAAATCCCTTATGCATGAAACTTCAATAAACCATGAATTAAAACACTTATTCATGCAATAAACATCCATTTAATTAAACATACAAGAAGTTTGATACCTTGCATGGATGTGGTTTACGTGAACCTTCAAATTTTTGGGACGTTACAATATGTGTGAGTGGATTTACTGCAAAGCTAACTTGCTATTTATGGGAAGGAAGATAATGATGGTCTTGTTTTCAGTGTCTACTTACCACTTATAGACATCTAATATCAAGTTCTTGTCAGGTCAATCTGTCCTTTCCATCACGTCAAATCAGTATGATTCTGTCAGTCAATCTTATCGAGATAAGATATCATCTGATCTCGCACTCGAGTGCGGTACTATTACCCAGGTATCTCGTGTAGAGAGCAATAACCCAAGAATTCATACGAGATCTTTGGCTTCTGGTTGTCCGGGCAAATGACGTCTCGGGCACTCACATGCCCTACTACTTATGAGCTCCTTCTGCAAAATAACCATGATCGAGGCTATCCATTTACTGTCCCGAGTCATCCATGACCCGGCTCTTCCGGGGTTATCACCACTCCTTTAAATAGTCGGGCCATAGTCTTTCTCGTTGTCCTGATTAATTTTTTATTCCCGATCACTCCTTCGTTCCCGGTCACAGAAAATTTTTGTCGTTTTGTATTCTTAGGTGGGTAGGGATGACTTCATGATGACGTGTGTCCTAGAATTTGAACGGCCCATAACGCTTCGAATTCCGAGGAGGCGAACAGTCTGAGATGCCTTGATTTCCGAGACTTTCTTTTTATATCTCTGCACAATTTCCAAGGTATCTTATCTGTCCATTAACCCAATGATCAACGGTGCAGATCAACCACAAATTATTCATATAAATCAAACCATCTTCTACTTTTCACAATTTTTCGCGATTCAGAGCTTTTACATTGTAGTTCCTTGCACCAGGCTCCCAATTTCTGGCGTTACTCTCTTCTCTCCAACGATTTCAAGTCTCTGATTACTTCTTGCTCTTCAACTCATCACGCACTGTAAGTTTCTTTCTTCCACGTTTTCCCAAAATGTCAAATTCTACCTCTTCTACCTCCGGAGAAAATGTGCGCGGCTCGCATGAGTACGAGTCTGCAACAGCATGCTCCGCTTCTTCCTCTTCTATAGAAAAACCCTTCTTTCAATCGCTTATCCAAAAAACCAAAGCTCAAAGAACCAAACCCACTCCCTCTGGTCCATCCCGGGTATCCAAGGAAGAAAAAGGTAAAGCCCTGGCTACCAGTTCCCTTCCCTCTGATGCCCTGAGTGCCTCTTGGTTTTCCACCATGGGAAGCATTCTTCGCCCAAGGGCGGAGGAAGATCTTAGAGCTTTAGGATCTATCCTTTATTCCTTCCAGATCCGGCTCTCTGGTCCCTCCGATCGAGCTGACCGCCCCCCGGAAGGTTTCTTCACTTTTTTTAAAGATCAAATTCGTAGTCGCCTCTGATTTCCTCTCCCCTCCTTTTATGTTGAGGTAGCTCATTTTCTAGGAGTTCCTATAAACCAATTTCATCCAAACTCTTTCCGAATTATTCTCTCGGCCGATATCCTTTTCAGGATGCACAACCTTCTCATTAACCCCCTTGTTATTCATTATTGTTTTGTTTGCCGTTTTGGCGAAAATGCTTTCTCTGTCTGCTCGATTAAAGAGCTGGTTCCTTGATGACATCCCTTCCTCTCTGAAGGGATGGAAAGGTAAGTTTTTCTACATCACTATTTCGTCTCATACCCAATGCTTAACCGGCTTCTTGCCTAGTCTTCCTACCCAACCCGATATCCCTCGAGGCTATAAGTTTGAAGAGCCATACATTAGGAGTTAAGAGCTGGTGGGCTTCTTCCTCCCTGTTGACTGAAGAGAATCTAGTATCTTACGGGTTGAGTGCCCAGTATGAGGACCCTATAGACAGGGTAATTGATGAAGTGGCTGGATCGGCTGGATCGGCGCTCGACCCGGTAATTTTTTCCTTGCACTTCCTCGCCTTCTATTCTTTCTGTCTGCTTTATTTTTGTCCTTATCTTCTTTTCTCTTTTGATGCAGATAATCCAGAAATGCATGAAGCCTTTGCAAGAAGGTGGGCAGCCGAGAAATCTACCAAGTTGAGAAAACTGGTAGCTCGGAAAGCTATTGTTGAGAAGAAATTAGTCCACCCAGTGGAAACTCAATCGTATACTAGGCCGAAACAGAGGCTGCCAGGATAGAAGCTCCAAAAGAAGGAGGAACGGCTCGAGCTAATTCTCTGGGGGAATCGACGGATCACGTTCCTCTTATCCAGAGGAAAATAAAAGCGATGGCAAGCCCGGAGCTAGTCCTCCTTGTGGGCAATAAAGGCGGAGACCAAGGCACCTCCCGAGCAACCCAATCTACTCATCTTCTTCAGACCCAACAACTCACCGATCCCCTCCACTCCAGCCCGCAAGGAATCCGAGGGAATCTTTTCTTGGAGGGAGATTCCTCCACTGGATTCAAGCTCCTTCAGCAGATGCTTCTTTCTGCTGAGGAGGCACATCTGAAGGGTTATCTCCCAACCCCCAAGATCTTTGAGGGATCTAACCGTATCCTTTATGTAAGTTCTACTCCTAATTTATTCTCTTCCTTTTTTACTTTTTTTTTACTAACTATTGTTGGACAGGGTGTTCAAATGATGGTCTCGTCTTTCGAAGAAGTAACCGTGGTGGCTACAAAGGAAGGTGATCAAGCCCGGACCACCCAAGAGCTTTATGAGCAACTGCAAGGGGAATTGTCCCGGGTTCGATCAGTTCACAAAGAAATGGTCGCGGGCCTCTGCGATACTTTGGATACAACCCATCAGCAACTATCAGTGGCTCATACAGATCTGAAAAAGGCCCGGGATGACGTTGAATTCGGCCTCACTCGGGAGGAAACATTACAGAGGCATATCTCTGCCTTAGAGTCAAAGAGTGATTCTTTGACCGACGAGATAGAGAACCAAATGTCCCGGGAAACTGCTGCTGAGACTGCCCTGGCAGCCTCTGCGAGCTTCCTTCCTTCAGTCTCCTAAGTTCAAGATGGTCATTGAGAATCATGCTTACTCTTTCTTCCGGACCGACTTTGACAAGTTCCAAGAACAATTTGAAGAGGACAGGCTTCTTCCGGAGGATAGGGAAGACTTTCCCAACTTTGATCGAGCCATAACATCTTTTCCCAAAGATTCTGAGAGGAAGGAAGACATAAAAGGAGAGGAGCAGCCGGGCTCGAGTCAAATAATTTTAGAATAGGATTGTAAACTTTTTCCCTTCCAGTTCCCTTTATTGTATTTTATTAATGAAATCTTTTTCTTTTACATGTCTTCTTTTTCATATATAGATTGAGAATACCTTGGATTTTCAAAATACCATGTCTTAAAAATAATCGGATTCTTCTCACTCATACATTGTTCTTTGTGGAATGTTAAATCTCATAATTTTTTCTAATTGTTGGAAAATAACCGGGATTTTTAAGAAGTGACCAAGGACTCCTGCCTTCGAGCCGAGGTATGAGTCCTTGGTTTTAATAAATGTCCAGGGTATGAAACCTCAGGTCAGCGTACGGATCCCTGAAGTTGATAAATTGATCAGGGTATGTAGCCCAGGCCAGGGTATGAGTACCTGGACTTAATAAGTAATCGGGGTACGGAGCCTCGAGCCAAGGGCACGGGTCCCTGGACTTAATAAAGGATCGGGGAACGGAGCTCCGAGTCAGGGTACGGGTCCCTGGACTTTATGCTACAACTTGTTGAATGATTATTTTATTTTATTGAATAAATTACATTACCAAGTTCCCTTAAGCATAATAATTTTTCAAATGAAACATATTCCACGGTATCTTAAGAGAGCGTCCCTGAGCATCTTCTAGGTATAACACTCCCGAGCTAACTTTCCGAGTAATTTTAAAGGGTCCTTCCCATCGCGCTTCTAGCTTGCCCACATCTCCAGCTCGATTTACCTTCTTCAATACTAAATCTCATATATGAAAGTCCCGGATCCGGACTTTCTTATTGTATGATTTCATAACCCGACCCCTATAAGCTTCCATCCGAACCATCTGCGTTCTCTTTTCTCTTCCACCAAATCTAGTTCCATTGCCCGACTTTGATCATTATCGTCCGGGTAAGATTCTACCCGGGTGGAAGATTGCCCAATTTCCACGGGTAATACTGTTTCAGAACCATAAACAAAATTGAAAGGAGTTTCTTGGGCGCTCGTGGTGTAGTCCTGTATGCCCAGAGAACACTAGGTAGCTCCTCCACCCAGTCTTTTTCTTTTCCTTGCAATCTAGTTTTCAAAGCCTGCAAAATAATTCAGTTTATTACATCTGTCTACCCATTTGCTTGGGGAAAAGCAACTTAGGTGAAAGACTGAGTGATCTTCATCTCTTGACACCAGCACGTTATCTTCTTTCCTTGAAACTGCCTTCCATTTATTAAATTAATTTTCTGGGCCTCTGAACCGGCATACAATGTTTTTCCATAGAAACTTCAACACTTCCCCCTCGGTGATTTTAGCTAGAGGTTCAGCCTCGACCTATTTTGATAAGTAGTCTTTTGCTACCAAGAGAAACTTCTTTTGAGCTCGAACTACTGGGAAAGGTCCCACAATGTCCATACCCATTGGTCAAAGGGACAATATGCCAAAATAGGCTTCATAGGAGTGGTCGGGCTGTGCTGAAAGTTGGAATGATGTTGACACCATTCACATGCTCGAACCACCTGGGAAGAGTTTTGGCCTATGCTGGTCCACCAGAATCCGGCCAATATTGCTTCCCAGGACAACACAGTTCTCTCGAGATGCTCCCCGCAACATCCCTCATGTATTTCCCGGAGGACATATTCTACCTCTTCCATAGCTAAGAATTTTAACAAAGGTCCCTGGTATGATATCCTGTATAAGATTTTATTCAAAAGAACGAATATGGGAGCTTGTTTTTTGATCTTCTGGGCTTGATCTCGATCCTCGGGTAATTTATTATGGGCAATGAATTTGATCAAATCTGTCATCCATGAATCCTCTTGCATCGGTATCACTTCCTCCTCAGTAGAGAGAATCAGCCGAGTGACATGTAATACCTCTCGAGTATTGTCTTCTGACAAAGAGGCCGCCATTTTAGCCAAAGCATCTGCTTTACCGTTCTAATTTCGAGGGATGTTTTCATTGCTCCTATCCACTAAAGATCATGACTGGGTTTTAATGAGTTTTAAGTACTTGAGCATTTTGTCATCCTTGGCTTCATAAAATCCCTTTATCTGTTGAGTAACCAATTGTGAATCGGAGTAAAGAATGACTCAAGAGGCTCCTATTTCTAGGGCAGCACGTATGCCAGCGAGAACAACCTTGTATTTTGCTTCGTTGTTGGTGACCCGAGAGTCAATTCTCAAGGCCAACTTAATTTTTTCTCCCGAGGGTGCTATTATCACTACTCCGACTCCACATCTGACTAGAATTGTTGTTCCATATACAAATACTCTCCATACTTCTTCCTCATCTGGCTAAATCATTTCCGAAAGAAAATCTGACAACTATTGTGCTTTGATGGCGACCCTGGGCTTGTATTCAATATCATATTCTCCTAGATCTATTGTCCATTTTACCATTCTTCCATAAACCTCCGTGTGAGTCATGATCCTCCCAAGAGGAATTTTGGTGAGCACAATGATCGGATGCGAGAGAAAATAAGGTCGTAATTTCTGAGCAGTCATGAACAGGGCCGAGCTATCTTTTCCACTTCATTGTAACTGAGCTCAGCTCTCCTGAGAGCATGGCTGACATAATACACAGGCTTCTAGTCAGAGCCCTCTTCTCATATAAGCATCGAACTGACAACATACTTCGTGGTGGATAAGTAAACAAATAATTTTTCCCCAGGCTCAGGCTTTACCAAGACTGGAAGCTCAGCTAGGTGACTCTTGAGATCTTTAAATGGTTGTTCACACTTTTCATTTCAACCAAATTTTTGTGCCTCCGTAGGATCTGCAAGAATGGATAACTTCTATGCGCAGATCGGGATATGAACCAGGAAAGTGCAGCAATCCTCCTGGTTAGCTTCTGTACCTCTCAGACGGATCGAGGGGATGACATGTCCAGTACTGACTTGACTTTTTGGGATTTACTTCGATTCCACGATCAGTAAACACGAAACTCAAAAACTTACCACTCTTCACTCCAAAGATGCATTTTTCCGGGTTGGGCTTAATCTCATAATGCTGAGAGTGGCAAGCGTTTCTTCCAAATCAGGAATAAAACAAGAAATCTCCCGGGAATTTCCCAGTATATCATCTACGTACACTTCATTGTTCCTTCCAATTGCTTCACAAATACTCGATTCATTAAGCACTGATATGTTGCTCTGACATTCTTTAACCCGAAAGACATGACTACATAGCAAAATGTGCCTCCCGAGGTAATAAAACTGGCCTTGTCTTGATCGGTCTTGGCCAGGAGAATTTGGTGGTATCCCTGATAAGAGTCCACAAAACTGAGCAATTCGTAGCTAGAATTGGAATCCACCGGCTGATCAATCTGGAGAAGATGATAATGATCCTTGGGGTAAGCCTTGTTAAGATCCATGAAATCTACACACATCATCCACTTTCCTGCAACCTTAGGAACCATCACTACATTCAGAGCCAAATAGGAAATTGTATTTCTCGAATGTGGCCGGCTTGCAACAATTCCTAGACCTGCACTTCAATCACTTTGTCTTTCTCAAGGCCAAAGTGTTTCTTTTTTTGTTTCACAGGCTGAGATCCCGGTATGATATTCAAACTATGCTTAGCCACTAGGGATGAAATCCCAACCAATTCCTGTTGTGATCAGGAAAAAACAATAACGTTAGTTCTTAAACAGTTTAATAGACTGATCTGGGTGGATAAGCCAAGATCTCGAGCCACCCGGATCTCTTTTCCGGCATAATCTCCACCACCTCTTGCTCTTCCTCTGCCAAAAATGTACTTTTCCCTTCTTCGTTATCCTTTCCACCTCCTCAGTACGACCTCCTTCCTTTTTCTCCCGCCTTGCCTTGTTTTGGTCCACCAGGACTGTTTCCACATAGCATTTCCGAGAAGAGGGTTGATCTCCCCGTACTTCTACTACCTGATTTTCGACTGGAAATTGTATCTTCTGGTGATAAGTGGATGCTACAACTTTCAGTTCGTTCATAGCCGGTCGACCAAGATAATATTGTATGATGAAGGGGCATCCACAACTGTAAAAGTGGTTATGACAATTTTTCTCATTTCTCGGGTGCCCAAGGTCAAAGGCAAAATAATTTCTCCCTATAGGTAAACGGCGTGACCAGCAAAATCGAGAAAAAGCGGGTTCTATTGGCCCTAACTGGTACCTTTGTAAATCCATTTGTACTAGGGCTTCCTTGAAGATGACGTTAACAGAACTACCCGAATCCATAAAGATCCTCAAGACATCATAGTTAGAAACTCGAGCTTGGATTACCAGGACGTCATTATGTGGAAGGCTGACTCCCTGGAGATCATTCGGGCCAAAACTGATGACCAATTCATTCTTCCTTGCTCCCTTGACTTCCAAGAAATCTCTCTTACCTCGTGCCTTTCGAGCCCGATTAGAATCACCATCCGTCGAGCCTCCAAAAATCATTTTTATCACCCTTAAGGTAGGGGATGAGGCCTTCTTCCGCTCTGGTTCCTGATTTCTTCTTCTGCTCAGGGCACCTCTCTAATCTTCTCGTGAACTAGGTCTTGGAAGCTGAGTTGTCCATGGTGGCAATCTCGTCCTTCTGTTTGATGGGTTGTATCCTGGGACAGCAGGATGGATGTATTTTTTTTTTCAACATTTGACATTCACTTGTGTCATGAAAACATACTTTGTGAAGGGTACAAATTTCCTTCTTTTCAGATCTAATAGATTGTGGATTGGGGTTCAGGTCCCGTGATCTTTCCGAGCTGCATTCTTGGACATCCCTATCCCGGAAATTTTTTAGAGGCACATGATGGGAAAAATGCCCGGAGTTGACCCTCTTCTGAACTCTCTCCTTGGGTCTGGCCATCCAATCACCTCTCTCTCTCTTTTTAAAGCATATCGCTTCTTCTTCTGTGCTTCATCCATATTAATGTACTTTTCTGCCCGGGCCAAAAGATCCTCAAAGTCCCCGAGCGATTTCATGGTTAACGACCGAAAAAACTCTCCCTCCCGTAAACCCTAGGTAAATGTAGTAGTTTTTATTTCAGGGGCACATGAGGGAACATCCAAAGCGACTCGATGGAATCTCCGGATGTATGCCTTTAGAATTTCTTCAGGGCTCTACTTTACTTCGAACAAGCTGAAAGTGGTTCTTTTGTACTTATTGCTGCTACTAAAGTGATGTAAGAACATTTTTTGGAAGTCTTCAAAAGACTGGATACTTTGAGGGGACAGTCCTTCAAACCATATTTGGGCTGAGTCAACCAGAGTAGTCAAAAACACTTTACACCTAATCATATCCCCATAACTATGTAACATAGTCATATTTTTGAATCAGGCGAAATGTTCTTCAAGGTCGGCACTCCCATCATAATCCTTTATCTTTGCGGATTTGAAGTGCCCTGGTAGAGGTTCTCAGATGATGACATCAGAAAAAGGACATCTTTTAGTGACTACCCGAGTACTATTCCGACCTCCAACCTGCCCCTCTAAGATCTTCATTTTCCTCTTTAACTCCTCCAGTTCTTTAGCTACAGTAGGGGATTTGGAACTAGCACTGGACTCGCTCTCCTCCGCTCTTACCTCCTCTTCTCCGCCCCCTTGATCTCGCTCCTGCTCACGCTCTGGCTGGGTAGAATGATGAGAAGAGTCATTTTTTTCTATGGCCTTCTCGATGACATCGGATACAATCCGGGCCAATTATTTGGGTGACAAAGTTATAGTGGGTTGAGGTCCAGTGAGTGGAGGGCCACCTTGACCAGAGAGATGTGGGTTATCTCCAGGAACCCGAGAGTTTTCTTGGTTTGTTCTTCTAGTGAGAGCCATATCTACGCCTTGAGCTCAATTTTCCACAGACGGCGCTAATGATATGATCCGAGTGAATAAGACGAGCTAGGTCGGGCAATCCTCCGAATCCGATAAGAAGTTGATGAGTGAAAAGTGAGCCCCAAGATATATCCCAAATTGAGAGTATCTCTCTAGATTAGGGCTGTAATGATGTCCTGGAAACAGGAAGACAAACACGTGAATGGGCGTCGGAGAGGTGTCCGGCGTGGCCACTCCGATGCTCAAGTCAGCAGGTGGAAAATGAAGAAAACTAATGTATCTTTACAGAAAAATAATGTCACTGGTGTATATACGTGTGAGTGGATTTAATGCAAAGCAAACCTGCTATTTATAGGAAGGAAGATAATGATGGCTTTGTTTTCAATGCCTGCTTACCACTTATAGCCATCTAATATAAAGTTCCTGTCATGTCGATCTGTCATTTCCATCACGTCAAATCCGAATGATTCTGTCAAGCACGCTTATCAAGATAATATATCACCTGCTCTCACACTCAAGTGCGGTACTATTATCGAGGCATTCCGAGTGAGAGCCATAACCCTAGAATTCATCCGAGATCTCGGGCTTCTAGTTGACCGGATAAATGATGTCTCAGGCACTCACTTGTCCGGCTACTTATGAGCTCAATCTGCAAACTTACCATAATAAAACAACTTTAATAAGTTTGGACAGTGGAGTTTTCAATTTGAAACATATAATGCAATAACATATAAAAGGGATAACAGACGGAGATTTACTGTGAATTATGATGGCGACAACTACAATATATATTATGAAAATATTTTTTTATTCGATTTTAGTAGGAAAAAAAATGTGTTAACAAAACAAATGATCCACGTTTTTAAAAAAAATTCAAATGTAGCAAATTTGAAACTTATTTTTGAGAAACCATGGTCATATCTGTTAAGAGGGAGTATGTAAGGCTCGAGATTCATTAGTCTTTATTGACGTGAGACTCGGAATATATGAGAATGCATGACGTGCAATGAGGGGAGAAAGACATGAGAAATTATGAGTTTGCTAGACCGCACCCGCGCTTAGAACAAGAGTGCACCCGCGGTTATTAATTCTGGAATTGTGAATGTGCTGCCGAAGCAACACCGCACCCGCGGTCTAGGAAGCACCGCACCCGCGGTGCAGGGATAGAAAATAAGAATTTTATTCGAAACCATACCGCACCCGCGGTCTTGTACAGCACCGCACCCGCGGTCACTAATTTCAGAAAATGAAAGGGCTGCCGAAGCATGAGCGCACCCGCGCTAAGGGAATCACCGCACCCGCGGTGCTGCATGCGGGAATGCCACCTTTGTTCCTTGGCTTGACACATGGCATGTATATATATATATATATATATATATATGTGAAGCTGCTGAATCTTCATTCTCATTCAGACAGAGAGAGAACCGAGAGCATGCAAAGGGAGAACTTCCATTTCTTTCAATCTAGAACTTGTGATTTTGAATGATTTAGTGATCCAATTTTAATTCCGAGTCCGGAATTGTGATCCTTGCAACAAGAGCTAGCTAAGGATGTAAGTATTTTTTATTTTCAGCATGTTTCGAAATTCATATGTTGGAAGAATTGTGAGTTTGTTAGGAATATGTGTTCTTGAGTTTAGGAGCATTGTAGAAACGTAAACGGATCGATTTTCAGACGCCGTATGTACTGTTTCGAAATTACAGCATGTATTATGTGAATATTATGCAGAATTCGGTATACATATTTGTGTTGGATGAGATTATGAGTTATTGGGATTGATTGTGATATTGTTATGTTGAGATTGAGTTATCGGTATCAAGAAATCACGCCGTTACGCTGTTGAATTGTATTGAAATCAATTACAGATTTGTACATTGAGTTGATTGAGATGTATTTTGATAGAAGGTGTCTACACATTGCCATTTCAGATTTGTATTGGCCATCTTGAGTTCGAGCTTTCGACTACGACGCCGACCATTCGACAAGAAAGGTATAATTCATGTGGTCACGGGATTGCACAACTCGGTTCAGATTTGATACGAGTTTCCCTAAATCACATACTAGATTGTTATTACATTTGATTATGTAATGTCTTGTTTATTGATTTACATTGAGTCCTGAGATAGGAGATATTGGCAGATCGGCCAAAACTAGACGTTTCGGTGTATCGACGCATAGTAGCAGATTTTCTCTATGTGTAGACCCTCGATACAGAGTTGACCGAAGTCTAGGAATAAGACGTACCGTCACCCCGAGTGGTTGGGTAGGTGACAGACCGTCTTATTCACACCGAGATCCCTAGATTAGAAACAAATTGAGTCAAGAATTTGATGTTGAATACAGATTTGTATTCCTTTACATGTTTAGATTTTAATTCATGTTACCTGATATATGCTATACCTTTGTACATGATTATTACATTGCATGCATCCATGTTTTATACTGGGATATGTTCTCACCGGAGTTATCCGGCTGTTGTCGTGTCTGTATGTGTTCATGACAACAGGTGGGGCAGGATCTGGGTCTCGAGCTAGATGAGAGATTGACGATAGCGTGGAGATCTCGGGCGTTGAAGATTTCTAGTGTTTCCTAGTAGACTGTTACTACTTATGTTTGTAGTTGTGATTTGAACACTAGTGTATGATTGTACTAAACAGACATGTATGTTCATGATGTTGTTTAATTATTATAAAGACATGTGATGCTTTGATTATATATTTGAATTAATGTTAAAAACAAAATTTTGACCCACATTTTCGAGCAAAGATCCAATAAATCCCAAAAGAGTTGAGTTAGAGCACGGGTCCCCACAACAGGTGGTATCAGAGCAGTAGGTTCTGTAGACTGAGATAGAATAGAATGAGCGGGGTAGATCGAGTCATCTTCCTTGCTTATATCATGCTAGCACATATTATGATTTATTGCTTTCCCTATTATATGTTGTTGTAGTATCTGAATTGATTTACAGCATATACTTGTCAAGCCTGAATCAGAACCGATTCTCGATTAGAGGTTTATGATCAGAGGAGGGCTGAGACAGATGATATTGATTTTGTACTAATCAGTTTGATAATCAGATTTATGCCACCTAGACGTATACCACAGCCAGAGCAGGGTAGCACATCAGGTGCACAGATGGATGTTACCGCTACGCCGATGGAGACCTTATTGAAGAGGTTTCAGTCTTTCCATCCGCCTACCCTGAAGGGCACAGAGAGTGCAGTAGAGTGCGAGAGCTGGCTTGATGATATCGAGATGTTGTTTGAGTCTTTGGCATATACTGATGAGCGAAGTGTGAAATTGGTAGGGCATCAGCTGCAAGAGGTTGCAAAGAGCTGGTGGTTGACTGCGAAGAGAGCCTTGGAGCACCGAGGCATTGACATTACGTGGAAAGTCTTTAAGGATGAGTTCTATCAGCGCTTCTTCCCCGTCTCCTACCGAAAAGATAAAGGAGCTGAATTTGCGAATCTGAGGCAGGGACAGTGGAACATCGAGGAGTATGTTGCTAAATTTTCTGCATTGCTTCGATTTGCACTGCATGTGGCATGGAACGACGAGGCAGTGGCCGATCAGTTCATCAATGGGTTGAATCCAGATGTCTTTACTTTGGTGAACACGGGACGGCCTAATACTTTTTCAGAGGCACTGAACCGAGTGAAGGGAGAAGAGGCTGGCCTGATCAGGCAGCGAGGCGCTTCTTACAGTGCTCAAGGGCAGAGACAGCCACAATCTACCGCCGTTCAGTTTCCACCACCTCCTCCTCGCTTCGATAGTGGATCTAGTAGTAGTGGTAAGAAGGAATTTCTGAAGGCTAAGGGCAAGCAGTTTAAGCGATCTGGGAGCAGTTCATCGAGTTCGAGTGGATCTCGACAGAGAGGTCAGGGTTCAGATTATAGTGGCGTGTATTGCAGTTCGTGCGGAGGGCGACATGTCACGGAGCAGTGTCAAGGAGTTATGGGACGCTGGAACGTTTGTAGGCAACAGGGACACTTTGCCAGAGTTTGTCCCCAAAGAGGTGCACAACGATTCCAGAGTACAGGGTCATCAGCACCAGTGCCACAGATGGAGAGACAGGCATCCTCTGTACACTCCTTCCAGCCACCATCTACACAGACCCAGCAGAGACCAGGAGGTAGTCAGACAGTGAGTCAACCTCCCAGACTGCAGGCTAGGGTATTTGCGCTGACAGAAGAGCAGGCGCAGGAGGCACCAGACGATGTCATTGCAGGTAACTGTTTTCTTTGCGGTTATCCTGCATATGTATTGATAGACACAGGTGCATCCCATACATTCATATCTGAGCATTTTGCATTGAGACATTCATTGCCTGTCGAGTCGATGTCTACTGTAGTGTCTATTACATCTCCGTTGGGAAGTGGCTTGATATCTGTGACTACTGTTAGACATTGTATGCTTCAGTTTGAGGGGCATGAGATTGATCTAGATTGTATAGTACTTGGTTTAGCTGATTTTGACTGTATAGTTGGTATAGACATGTTGACCAAGTACAGGACCACTGTAGATTGTTTCCACAAAATTGTCAGATTCAGACCCGAAATGACAGATGAGTGGAAATTCTACGGAAAGGGTTCCAGATCTCGGATTCCCTTAGTATCTGCTCTGACTATGACTAGATTGCTTCAGAGAGGAGCAGAGGGCTTTCTTGTATATTCAGTAGATTTACTGAAGTCGGGCCCAGTATTGGCAGATCTGCCAGTAATTTGCGAGTTTGCAGATGTTTTTCCAGATGAGATTCCGGGATTGCCTCCAGTCCGAGAGGTAGATTTTAGCATAGATCTTGTGCCAGGCAGTGTTCCTATTTCGAGAGCTCCGTATAGGATGGCGCCTATTGAACTGAAAGAATTGAAAGCACAGTTGGAAGATCTTCTGTCCAAGGGATATATCAGACCCAGTGTATCTCCTTGGGGTGCTCCAGTGCTTTTCGTTAGAAAGAAAGATGGTTCGATGCGGTTATGTATTGATTACAGACAGTTGAACAAGGCAACAGTAAAGAACAAGTATCCTTTGCCTCGCATCGACGATTTATTTGATCAGTTACAGGGATCTACTGTATACTCGAAGATTGATCTGAGATCAGGGTATCATCAGCTCAGAGTAAGAGACGTTGATATACCGAAGACTGCATTCCGAACCAGGTATGGACATTACGAGTTTATTGTTATGCCTTTCGGTTTGACGAATGCACCAGCGGTATTTATGAGTTTGATGAACCGCATCTTTCAGAGATATTTAGATGATTTTGTGATTGTGTTCATTGATGATATTTTGGTTTATTCGAAGAGTCTGACTGAGCATGCAGATCATCTGAGGATTGTATTACAGACTTTGAGAAAAGAGCAGTTATACGCCAAATTGTCCAAGTGCGAATTCTGGCTGAAACAGGTTGTCTTTTTGGGGCACATTATATCTGGAGATGGTATTGCGGTAGATCCGAGTAAAGTTGAGGCTGTGATAAGTTGGCCGAGACCGACTTCTGTGCCGGAGATACGCAGTTTCATGGGTCTAGCCGGGTATTATCGTCGTTTTATTCGAGATTTCTCCAGTATAGCGAAGCCTATCACCCAGTTGACACAGAAGAATATGCCATTTGTATGGTCCGAAGATTGTGAAGCCAGTTTTGTAGAGTTGAAGAAGAGGCTGACTAGTGCGCCTGTCTTGACGATTCCTTCAGGTACAGGTGAGTTTGTTGTATATTGTGACGCATCTCACAGAGGGCTAGGATGTGTTCTTATGCAGCGAGGGCACGTGATAGCGTACGCCTCTAGACAGCTGAAGCCGCACGAGACTCGTTACCCGATTCATGATCTTGAATTGGCGGCGATTGTATTTGCCTTGAAGATCTGGCGTCATTATTTGTATGGCGAGAAATTTGAGATCTATTCCGATCATAAGAGCTTGAAGTACTTTTTTTCTCAGTCAGAGTTGAACATGAGGCAGCGACGATGGCTTGATCTGCTGAAAGATTTTGATTGCGAGATCAAGTACTATCCAGGGAAGTCGAATGCAGCAGCAGACGCCTTGAGTCGAAAGGTATGTGCTCTTTCCTTGTCGACAGTAGGTGTATCAAATTTAGTAGAGGATTGTTGCTTGTCTGGATTGACATTTGATACAGAGAGTAGACCGTTGCGACTTGCTATGATTCAGATTGAGCCAGATTTGATTTTGAGGGTCAAAGAGGCGCAGAGAACTGATCCGAGCGTTCAGAAATCGATTGATATGGTCAGAGCTGGTCATATATCAGAGTATCAGGTTAGAGATTCTGTTTTGTATGTGAATAACCGTCTAGTAGTGCCAGATGTTCCCGATTTGAGACGACAGATCATGGCAGAAGCACACTGTAGTCGGTTCAGCATTCATCCTGGTGGCAGGAAGATGTATATTGATCTGAAAACACAATTCTGGTGGAAACAGATGAAGACCGACATTGCAGACTTTGTGTCTAAATGCCTGAATTGCCAGCAGGTGAAGGCAGAAAGAAAGAAGCCCGGAGGTTTACTTCAGAGTTTATCTATTCCTGAATGGAAATGGGATCACATTTCCATGGATTTCGTGACGAAGTTACCTTGATCTTCGCGGGGCTGTGACGCGATTTGGATTGTGATTGACAGACTGACCAAATCAGCGTGCTTTATTCCGTACAGAATGACCTATCGACACGATCAGATGGCAGAGTTGTATGTCAGAGAGGTCGTTAGATTGCACAGTGTGCCGAAGTCGATCGTATCAGATCGTGATCCACGATTCACTTCTCACTTTTGACACAGTTTGCAGCAGGCTCTAGGTACGACTTTATGCCTGAGCACTGCTTATCATCCTCAGACAGACGGACAGTCAGAGCAGACTATCCAGACTTTAGAGGACATGCTGAGAGCTGTAGTACTATATTTTGGTACTAGTTGGCAAGATTCATTGCTGTTGTGTGAATTTTCATACAACAACAGCTATCAGACTAGCATTGAGATGGCACCGTTCGAAGCTTTATACGGAAAGAAGTGCAGATCTCCGTTGTACTGGGATGATATCTCTGAGGTACCAGAGTTGGGGCCTGATATGATTCGTGAGATGACCGAGAAAGTAAAGATCATTCAGAAGCGAATGAAGATAGCACAGGATAGGCAAGCGAAATACGCCAATATCAGACGCAGACCGTTGATATTTGAACAGGGAGACAGAGTATTTTTGAAGATTTCACCTTTCAGAGGCGTTGTCAGATTTGGCAAGTGCGGGAAGTTGTCTCCTAGATACGTCGGTCCGTATGAGATTCTTGAAAAGATTGGCGATCGAGCTAACAGACTTGCTCTTCCTCCTTCTTTGTCGGGAATACATGACGTATTCCATGTATCGATGTTGCGCAAATATATGCCAGATGATTCTCATGTTATTCAGCTTGACGAAGCCGAGTTAGATCAGACTCTGAGCTATGTTGAAAGACCGATACAAATTCTTGATCGGAAAGAAAAGAAGCTCAGAACGAAGACTATTCCGCTAGTAAAAGTCCAATGGAGTCGTCATGGCATCGAAGAAGCAACTTGGGAGACAGAATCAGAGATGAGATAGAAACATCCCGAGTTATTCATATGATGTAAGTAAATATTCAGTTTTGATTATATTTCTTATGTTCGTGCTTTGATAGATTGCCTGCGATTTCGAGCGAAATCATTTCTTAGAGGGGGAGAAATGTAAGGCTCGAGATTCATTAGTCTTTATTGACGTGAGACTCGGAATATATGAGAATGCATGACGTGCAATGAGGGGAGAAAGACATGAGAAATTATGAGTTTGCTAGACCGCACCCGCGCTTAGAACAAGAGTGCACCCGCGGTTATTAATTCTGGAATTGTGAATGTGCTGCCGAAGCAACACCGCACCCGCGGTGCAGGGATAGAAAATAAGAATTTTATTCGAAACCATACCGCACCCGCGGTCTTGTACAGCACCGCACCCGCGGTCACTAATTTCAGAAAATGAAAGGGCTGCCGAAGCATGAGCGCACCCGCGCTAAGGGAATCACCGCGCCCGCGGTGCTGCATGCGGGAATGCCACCTTTGTTCCTTGGCTTGACACATGGCATGTATATATATATATATATATATATATATATATATATATATATATATATATATATATATATATATATATATATATATATATATATATATATATATGTGAAACTGCTGAATCTTCATTCTCATTCAGACAGAGAGAGAACCGAGAGCATGCAAAGGGAGAACTTCCATTTCTTTCAATCTAGAACTTGTGACTTTGAATGATTTAGTGATCCGATTTTAATTCCGAGTCCGGAATTGTGATCCTTGCAACAAGAGCTAGTTAAGGATGTAAGTATTGTTTATTTTCAGCATGTTTCGAAATTCATATGTTGGAAGAATTGTGAGTTTGTTAGGAATATGTGTTCTTGAGTTTAGGAGCATTGTAGAAACGTAAACGGATCGATTTTCAGATGCCGTATGTACTGTTTCGAAATTACAGCATGTATTATGTGAATATTATGCAGAATTCGGTATACATATTTGTGTTGGATGAGATTATGAGTTATTGGGATTGATTGTGATATTGTTATGTTGAGATTGAGTTATCGGTATCGAGAAATCACGCCGTTACGCCGTTGAATTGTATTGAAATCAATTACAGATTTGTACATTGAGTTGATTGAGATATATTTTTTTAGAAGGTGTCTACACATTGCCATTTCAGATTTGTATTGGCCATCTTGAGTTCGAGCTTTCGACTACGACGCCGACCATTCGACAAGAAAGGTATAATTCATTTGGTCACGGGATTGCACAACTCGGTTCAGATTTGATACGAGTTTCCCTAAATCACATACTAGATTGTTATTACATTTGATTATGTAATGTCTTGTTTATTGATTTACATTGAGTCCTGAGATAGGAGATATTGGCAGATCGGCCAAAACTAGACGTTTCGGTGTAACGACGCATAGTAGCAGATTTTCTCTATGTGTAGACCCTCGATACAGAGTTGACCGAAGTCTAGGAATAAGACGTACCGTCACCCCGAGTGGTTGGGTAGGTGACAGACCGTCTTATTCACACCGAGATCCCTAGATTAGAAACGAATTGAGTCAAGAATTTGATGTTGAATACAGATTTGTATTCCTTTACATGTTTAGATTTTAATTCATGTTACCTGATATATGCTATGCCTTTGTACATGATTATTACATTGCATGCATCCATGTTTTATACTGGGATATGTTCTCACCGGAGTTATCCGGCTGTTGTCGTGTCTGTATGTGTGCATGACAACAGGTGGGGCAGGATCTGGGTCTCGAGCTAGATGAGAGATTGACGATAGCGTGGAGATCTCGGGCGTTGAAGATTTCTAGTGTTTCCTAGTAGACTGTTACTACTTATGTTTGTAGTTGGGATTTGAACACTAGTGTATGATTGTACTAAACAGACATGTATGTACATGATGTTGTTTAATTATTATAAAGACATGTGATGCTTTGATTATATATTTGAATTAATGTTAAAAACAAAATTTTGACCCACATTTTCGAGCAAAGATCCAATAAATCCCAAAAGAATTGAGTTAGAGCCCGGGTCCCCACAGAGTATCTAATCGTTCAATTGATAAAGCAATTGGTAAATCATTGCATATTTTCAAAAAATCCAAAATATTCAAACAAAATGACATGATCCAACCCCGAAATGATAATAGTGAAACAAAAAGAGATCTAATATGAAGATGATGAAGATATATCTTTGGAAAAAATGTTATAAATTATTGATTTCAAAAAAATTGCAAGTATGTTGGAAACTGAACTCCGGCGTTTGACAAAATCTGAACCAACTGAAAATACGAACCAACTGATCGAGTAAACTGAACTCAGCAACTGATCGAGTAAACTGAACTCAGCAACTGAACTAATCTACGCAACTGAAACGCAATTCAGTTATTCTCCTCGTCAACTGACAGGCAATACATTCAGCCGTATACCTTTAAGCTAAGCATCCTTCAACTAAACATGTCTCGGGAAAGAACATTCAACCGACAAAGAGACATAGAAGACTACAACTGAATATGAAACGCCGCACTTCAATCAATACAACATAGAACAACGCATTGCAGTTAAGACGCCGCATTACAATAAATGAAACAAACAATTACCAAGGAATAATGAAGTGGCAATCAACGGATACAAAGATTCAAATATATCTCAAATTACCGTTGAAAGGGAAGCTAATAAATATGAAAGAAGAACAGCTGAATAATATAGAGATCACCCTATTCAAAGTTTTCTGTTACTCTGCCAAAATCTTATCTCACTCGCACTTGATTTATTCGTAGCAGTTAAGGCTACAATTTGAGATCACTAGCACTTTGTAATAATCGTTAAATTCGATAGTGCTAAGATTAGTTACGCACTGAGAACATTTTGTAATACTAAGAGTTTCAGTTTTTGGCAGTGATAAGTCCAAACTGAAGTGAGTCAGTACAAACCTTGTATTCGATCAAAGTCTTTTAGTGGAAATCCTATCCTAGAGATAGAAGGGGTGACGTAGGAGTAATTGAAATCTCCGAACATCCAAAAACAATCCCAGAGATGAATGGACAACTGAAGATAAAAGAAAAGCAAAACTTGATAACGTGGCTAAAGACATTCTGTACAAGACGCTGGAAAAAGCAACCTTCAGCAAAATAAAGATGTGTAAGAGAGCCAAAGAAATTTTGGAAAAGCTGATCCAGCAGTGTGATAGAAATTATCAAACCAAAGAAAATAAACTTTCTGTTGCTGTTCAAAAGTTTGATAACATCAAAATGAAAGCAGGAGAATCAATGCACGAGTATGATGAAAGAGTAAGCAGTATCATCAATGAGTTAAATGCACTTGGAAAAGTGTATACCAACGAAGAGATTGCACTGAAGACAATGAGAGGTCTTCCCAAGGAATGAGATGTCAAGACCATGGAATGAGGGAGTCCAAAGATCTGAACCAGATTGAACTTCATGATCTGTTTGCTAATTTAAAGGCTTATGAATTTGAGCTGCAAACCAGAGAAAGAGAATCATCTACTCCTACAGCCACAACTGCTCTAGCTGCTGTCAGAACAGAACCAATAAGTTCAGCCAAGAAATATGCTGATCAGTTGAGCAATGATGCTCTGTAATTGTTCATCAAAAAATTTGGAAGGTTCATGAGAAAGAATCAAGGAATAGCTCGAAAGATGAATCAAATGCCTGCTACAAATGTGGCAAATCATGTCACTTTATTGCTGATTGTCCTAAACCCAAGAAGGACAGTCAAGGCTCAACTAATAGAAGAAAGAAATCTTATTAGCACAAAAGAAGACCCAAGGAAGATAAGAAGTCCTTCAGAAAGAAACATGAGGTACTCTTAGCTGAAGAAAACAAATCCAAATGGGCAGAAACTGACAGTGAGGAGTCAGAACCAGAAAGCTCATGCAGCTCTAGTGATGATGAGGAAGACAAGTGCTTGATGGCAAATGATGCAGAAGAAGAATCATCTAGCCCACAGGTATTTGATTTTAGCTCAACTGATTTCACACGAGAAGAACTCATTCTAACGCTACATGACATGGTAAATGAGCATCAAAAGCTTGCACCATCATTTGAAAAAATCAAAGCAAAGAAAACTACTCTCACAGACAATAAAACCAAAACTGATGAATCAGTTGATGGCTTGAGTCTAAAAAGGGAAATTGCTGAGTTAAAAACAGAGAGAGACAAAAATCAGTCATTAATCCAGAAGATGACTCTTGAAAACTCAAAACAGACTGAGCTCATTCAGTCTTGGAACAAGTCATCTACTGCACTGAATGAGATGCAGAATTCACAAAAATCATTTTCTGATAAAACTGGTTTAGGATTCAACACTCAAGGAGAAATGTATCTAAGTGACACTCAACCAAAGCTAAAAATAGAGAAAGGGAAATACATTCACTTTGTCAAAGCAACAGTGGTACAAGAACAAATTGTGCCCAGTAAACTGATTGAGCAACCTACTAAGAATATGAGTAAGGCTAGAAGAAATGGGATTGGTTATAGTAAAAAATTCTCAACTGATTCAAAAGATGAAGTATATGTTGAACAACCCTCAGGTTTTGTAAATCACAACTTTCCTGATCATGTATATCATTTGAACAAAGTCTTATATGGTCTTAAACAAGCTCCCAGAGCTTGGTACGAAACTCTTTCAAAATTTCTAACTGATCATAATTTTTCTGTTGGATCAGTTGATAGGACCTTGTTCAAATTTTCCAAGAATAATCACAGTTTACTTGTTCAAATTTATGTTGATGATATCATATTTGGGTCAACTAAACCCAAATTATGCGAGAAATTTGCTAAGTTGATGCAGGAAAAGTTCGAAATGAGCATGATAGGTGAACTGACATTCTTTCTTGGACTGCAAGTGAAGCAAATGGAGACTGGTATTTTCATCAACCAGACTAAATATACAAAGGAGCTGCTGAAGAAATTTGGCATGGAATCATGTTCAGTTGCAAATACTCCCATGAGCTCATCAATAAAATTGGACACTGATCAAGGGGGAATATCAGTTGAGGTGATATTATATCGAGATTTAATAGGTTCATTGTTGTACTTAACTGCCAGTCGTCCTGATATTGTATTTGTTGTCTGTATGTGTGCTAGATTTCAAGCAAATCCTAAGCAATCACATTTCTCAGCTGCTAAAAGAATTTTGAGATACCTTAAGGGTACACAAAATGTTGGGTTATGGTATTCTAAAGACTCTACTTTCAATTTAGTTGGATATTCAGATGCAGATTATGCAGGATGTAAGCTTGATCGTAAAAGTACAAGTGGATCTTGTCAATTTCTAGGAGACAGACTGATCCCTTGGTTCAGCAAAAAGCAGACATCCATAGCTACCTCAACAACTGAAGCAGAATATCTTGCTACTGGTAGATATTGTGCACAACTGATCTGGATCCAGCAACAACTGAAAGATTATGGAGTAATTACAAATGAATCGCCCATATTTTGTGACAATACGAGCACAATTGACATCACCTATAATCCAGTTCTTCACTTAAGGACCAAGCACATAGATGTCAGGCATCACTTCATTAGATATCATGCTTTGAAGAAGGACATTAGACTGGAGTATATCTCAACTGAGCAACAAGCAACTGACATCTTCACCAAACCATTACCCGAGACTAGTTTTCTCACTTTCGCAATATTCTTGGTTTAATTGACTTGTCTTAAAATCATTATTGATGCTGTTTTACTAATAAAATTATTTGCAAAAAATAAGAACACAACAACAAATCGAAAATGATACTTTATTAAGAATAAAATCGATTCCATCTTACAAAAGAAATCTCAGAACCAACTGAATCTTGTCATTCTCTAATCCAATCATTCAACCCATACATTCGGATTCTAGAAAATGATTCAGTTGTAGAAATCTTCTCAATCACATGTCATTCCTTCCATAGCATTGCATGTAACAGAACATTGTCATCAACCAGGTCTGTAACATGCCTAACTTCAAAACGATTAATATATCTTCTTGTTGTTGCTGCTTGAGCACGAGAAGGAGCAGCACCACTACGACTTATCCTCTGCAAGTCATGAATTTTGAACCATGTTGACATCACCTTCTTCAAAACATATTCTTCAATCTTTTTCTTCAACTCTTTAAATAAAGCCTTGATTGTTCAGTAACATGAACATGCGTACTGCTGCATGCATCAGAATTACTTGAATCCGACATATTGAACTGTTATTGTCTCACATTTTTTCTCTCTCGTCTTATTTATAGACAGATGACATTAAATGTTGAAGAAACCAAAGAGTCTCAAGTCAACCGAAGCGTTTTTCCTATTTTACCCAGGCTTTTTATTTATCAGTTGTTAATTATCAACTTATATCAGTTTGTCATCTATTACTTAATGCTTAACTGACTTCAGTTCATAGTCAACTTATATCAGTTAGTCTTTCATCAGTTCATCTGCTTAAGTTCGCAATTCATATATAACAACTGATGAAATTTATCATTTGCAGAAAGAGAAGAACAAAGTTAAGAACATATAAATACTTCATTCAACCATAAACGTTTGCTTGAATTACATCATCATATTTTTCCTCTACAACACTTATCCACATTTTCAACCAAGCGGATAAAGGTCCAGTAGATGTCTTGACAAAGCTCTGAGAATCAGCTATGCGCTTAAGGATTTTCATCTCTTTTCGAAGCATTAGCTGATAGATATGACCATCCTTAAAGACATCCACCCACACAGCTATGTTCAAGTGCTCCCGCACTTTTCTCAACTCTGCCACCAGTTTGGGAGTGGTAGCCTCTCCAGTATTATACAGGAACTCAAGCTTGTGTAACCTTTCCCAGTAGTGAAGATAGAAGACTTCATCTTCTATATCAGCCTTCCTGATCTCCAGAGCAAACGGCAAAGCACTCGAGCTACTCGCATCTGCCATTCTTTTTGTCTTGAATATTTTTACTAATATGACTGAAACTAACCGTGTTACTTCTATTTATAGGCGAAAATCATGGAAGCTGAAGGGCCATCAATGTTTCAGCAAACGACAATCTTTCTGATCTTTAATTTTATTTTATATCGTCACTTTCATTATCATATGCATATATTAAGGGGGAATAATGGTTTTAAGAGGTTAACTGAGAAGACAAATGTTAGTAAACTCTCAACTGAAAGGACACAGTCTTATAACTGATCGTTCAGTTGGGTATTTCACTAATTTTCTCATATAATTTAACTAATTAATCATATTATATTCCAAATCAAGTGACGTGACTGTCTGCTATCTAATGATGTATCTTATTTTAAAAAAACGTGGAAGCATTTGAACCGTTTAAATTGTACACACGCTTACAGCACACGTACACACGTTTTTCTTCAAAATTTTTGATGGACTGACACGTGTCCAGAATTTAAACAGTCACATACATATAAATGATTCCCCGCTTCGATTTAGTTTTCTTTCTTACGCGTACATCATCTGTCAGAGCAATCTCATACACTCAGAGCTTATATTTCGTAAAATTTCAAGTTTCCTTACTCTCAGCAATGGCAAATCAGATCCCTGCTCATCTATTGAACGCTATGGCTATCAACTTTGAATCAGTTTTATCAGTCGAAGAAGTCGATGTGAAAAATGTATTTTTGAAGCTTGAATTAGCTGGGCTGAGGATATACTTAGGGCAATACTCGCAGAAGATTTACCCAAAAGAACTCCAGGACCTCTACTCAAATGGAAATATCGACTCTGATGGAAACATCATTTCTACTATTAATGGTCAGTTGGTGACCATTTCTGAAGATTCTCTTGGAGAAATATTTTCATTACCTTCTGAAGGACTTGTACACTTTGCTGATGCTAAAGCATCAAATATTGAAGAAATGCAAACTGCACTCTCTGCTGATGGACGGGAAATCAAAGTTTCCGATCTTAAGAAGGAACTGAAGCATGAAGTTCAGTTGCTGGCTGATATCGTAGCCAAAGGGCTATTGGCTAAGACAAGATCATTTGCTGCCCAGACTTTGGAAAAATTTCAAGCTATTATGGTTATTATGACTGTAAGAAAATTAAACTGGAAGCAACTTATTTTCAGTATCTTGAAGAATATGTTTTCCTCCACCAAGCAATCCAAAGGATTTTCAGTGCCGCTGAGCTATTTGATGAAAGTAAAAGGGTTGATGGCTGATGATTCTGAGCGATTATCAAAATTCAAAATCTTCAATGGGAAGAATGTTCTGCCACCCAAGACTAAATTAGATATTTCTTTTGATCAGTTCGTGAAGATCAAGAAAGAGATTGGGATGCAACATGGTGGTCCCAAATCAGTTAAACAAGCCAAGACATTGGCTCAACTGAAGACAGTTAAAAGAAAACTGATTATCAGTGAATCCGAATCCGAGAAGACGCCCTCTCCAAAAGTTGCCAAGAAACCAAGAACACAAAAGGCAAAATTACCAACCACAGCAGAATCTATTCCTACTGAAAGGCTGAAATATTCAAATGCCCAACAGCCTATCAAAGCAGTTCTCCTGAAGTTCATCCCACCAGAAATCTCAGCTGGTGCAACAAAGAAAACAGTTAGGATCAAAGCTCCTCTAATTCATATCAATCAACCTACTGTTCTAGCACCTGCCAGACCCAAAGGTATAAAGATTAGAGAACTGGTGGATACTACTCATATTGGATTGGAAATTCCACACATCCTCAGTACTGAAAAAGGCAAAGGCAAATTGATTGAAGAGCCCAGGCCATCCAATTCCGTTCAAACTCATATTGACCTTGTCTGGGAACAGGTCAATAATTTTGCAGCATCAAAACTTCAATCCTATGATGCCTGGACCGGTTACAGAACTAAAATTTTTGCTAAGCAGCTGAAAAAGAAATCCTAGCTGAATAAGTTTATCAAACTGGAAGCAATTGTCCTCAAGATAGTCCAAGCTCCCACAATTGTTCAAGCTTTGGAGAGAAAAACTTATTTTTTTGACCAAATTCGAGCTAAGAAGCTATCTCAACTGCTTAAGAAATTGAAGGCAAACTACTTTCCCACCAATCCAACTACTTATAATGATCGAGCTGTGATCACTCAGCAAGATACAGATCTTACTAGCTTGCAAGCTCAGATAAAAATGTGGGAAATGGATCAGGAGTTAGTTCTTACTGAGGAAGCCTCTGAAGAAGAAGAAGAAGAAGAAGAAGAGGAACCCTCCTCTCAACAGAAAAGGTCACCCTCAGAACAAACTATTGTTACAACTGAAGAAACAGTTCAGGATGTGCCACAATCATCTGCTGTGGAACATCAGCTGTACTCTGAAACTGAGTTGATTTTTGCCAACATTGATGAAATTATTCAAGAAGTGATGACAGAATCTATTATTAGTGAATCCTTTCTGAAGAAGTTGATCACTCAACTGATCAAATCACTCAAGAGATTCCTATCTCAACAGAAGCACCAGTTCATCCTGCTGATTCTGAACTAAAGGAGCAAACAATGGTGCCTAATCAATCACCAAATCTCTGAACTAAAGGAGCAAACAATGGTGCATAATCAATCACCAAATCAACATATTGCTGAAAATATGGAGGCATTGTTGATTCCTACTGAAAAACTTTCAACTGATGAACCAGCACGAATATCAGTTCATGACCCTCTCACTGAAGATCTTATTCAGCAGGAAAGCCCAATTGCTGATCAACATCAATCTTCATCTCCTCCAGTCCAAGTAACAATCACTGAAACAGATGTTCCAGCACAGACTGTTCCTGAAACGATAATATCTGATAGGACCATAGTGGTCTTTGATCCAGTCTCACATGAACCAAGAACATCTGATCAGTCACCTCCTCTTCAATCCACAAAAATGGATCTTGTTCTTGAGGAAATCCAGAACATGCAGCACAATATGCAGCAGATGCTTACTGAAATCAAGAAAATTCAATCCACACAATTTTTTCATACTGTCATATTGGATTCTTCCATTGAATCTCATTCAGCAAAACTGAAAGCCATTCAAGCAAACATGGAGTCTCTTAACCGAACTGTGGATGAGATGAAAAATAACAGAGAACTAGCTCAAAGTCTATTTACAACTCAGGATATGATCAGCAAACGAGTTGAGCGATTGGAAACTTCTGTTTCTAATAAAATAGAATTGCTGCAGACTTCTTTACAAACTGCTGTCTCAAGTATCTCCTCAGATGTCAAAATTTTTTCCACTGACGTTCGAAGACTATCTATGAAGAAGGATGTGTTTGACAAAAATGGGGAAGAGATCAAAGAGACTTTAGAACAACAAAAGAAATCTTCTCGTTGAAGAAAAATCTCTACAAATTCGTGTAGTACATTATTCAGTTGATCAATCTCTTATTTTATCTACAATGAGTTCAGACATTCAGTTATTATTTACCTAGTTTTGTCAAACACCATAAAGGAGGAAATTGTTGGAAACTAAATTCCGGCGTTTGACAAAATCTGAACCAACTGAACTCAGCAACCGATCGAGTAAACTGAACTCAGCAACTGAACAAATCTACGCAACTGAAACGCAATTCAGTTATTCTCCTCGTCAACTGACAGACAATACATTCAGCCGTATACCTTTAAGCTAAGTATCCTTCAACTAAACATGTCTCGGGAAAGAACATTCAACCGACAAAGAGACCTAGAAGACTGCAACTGAATATGAAACGCCGCACTTCAATCAATACAACATAGAACAACGCATTGCAGTTAAGACGCCGCATTACAATAAATGAAACAAACAATTACCAAGGAATAATGAAGTGGCAATCAATGGATACAAAGATTCAAATATATCTCAAATTACCGTTGAAAGGGAAGCTTATAAATATGAAAGAAGAACAGCTGAATAATATAGAGATCACCCTATTCAAAGTTTTCTGTTACTCTGCCAAAATCTTATCTCACTCGTACTTGATTTATTCGTAGCAGTTAAGGCTACAATTTGAGCTCTCTAGCACTTTGTAATAATCGTTAAATTCGATAGTGCTAAGATTAGTTACGCACTGAGAACATTTTGTAATACTAAGAGTTTCAGTTTTGGCAGTGATAAGTCCAAACTGAAGTGAGTCAGTACAAACCTTGTATTCGATCAAAGTCTTTTAGTGGAAATCCTATCCTTGAGATAGAAGGGGTGACGTAGGAGTAATTGAAATCTCCGAACATCCAAAAACAATCCTTGTGCATTTCATTTTAGTTTTGTATTCTATTTTTCAGTCAGTTACTTTCCGCAACTACTTTAGTTTAACTGATTGTCATTGACCAACAAGATTACGAGAATCAGTTTGTCACCAAACTGAACTCAAAATTCAAAAGATCAGTTTTAATTGTGAGTCCTTATTCAACCCTCCCCTTCTTCTAAACACTCTTGATACGTTAATCGATCATATCAATCTACAAATCATATTCTTACTTCAAAGTCTGAATCTGAAAAGTCCACTACTCGTTTTATTTAAAATATAACAAATAATTTTTTTTCTTTCTTTTCTTAAAATACTTTCGGCCAAATATACTTACATATAAATATATATTTGCATAATTTAAAATACCAACCAATCTATTATTTGAAAATCCAAAATTATGCAGTGCATATCGTAAACTCGTAAATCAACAAACTATACCTAAAACTAGCATTTTTCAAAATAACAAAAAGTCTTAAATCATCTCAAAAGCTGAAGGATCGTGTGTGCTAGCACCTTCGAAGATGCTTCAAAAACAATATTCTCCAATGAGTTGCAATAGCTCGTGTTCTAAAAATGTTAACACCGATGAATTAAATCGAGTTTGGTTTAAAACCAAGCGGAATAAACTCAAAGTAATCCTTCGTGAAGAAAATTTTTATATTAGAAAACGTGATGTAAACTGAATAACTGAAAAGCAGGAGATCAGTTGTCGTATATATTAGTTCAGTATGGTAAGAACTGAACTGATGGAAACTCTAACTGATCAAGTCAATTTGAAAATATCAGTTAATCTGTTAAATACACAAGATACGTTTATGGATGTTCGGAGACTTCAACTGCTCCTACGTCACCCCTTCTACCACCTCGGGTAGGATCCACTAGAATACTTTAATTTATACATCTACTTGTACAAACCCACCCTGCTTAGGACTTACCCACTGTCTAACTGAACTCTTAGTCTAGACTGAATGCAGCACATTCCAGCCAACACTTCTTTAACGTCTATGTGAGAAAGACTACATACACAATTTTATTGACTTTGTGCAAGACTGTATTTGAGTGGTAGTGTGTGTTCGTATGTGAGAATTGAACAATGAATACACCATAAAGATGTTCTCACACACTGAGGGAAGTAAGCTTCTAAACTAAGCTGATAAAGTTTGAGTATTCCCTCTGGGCAGAATACTTCCTGAAAGCTGATAGGCAAATAAGCATTCTTTTTCAACACTCTCACTGTTTCTGTTTCTCTGTATCTATATGTGCTTCACTGATCTTCATTTTCTATTTATAGGAACGAAGCTAGATCGTACAGTGAGACTCATTTATTGTATCTGTTGCATTTTGAATGCGTTCCTTGGACTTTGTGTCTCGAATTTTCGACTACCCTTCTGGAACGTTTGTCTTTAATGCTCTGATGCAACGTTTATTATTGTCATTTGACTGGAGAATGGCTTTGTACCTTTGTGTATAGCTGGAATCCACTTGAATGAGTTTTTCTTGATCTACAACTGAAAGATTCTCACTGATGCTCCGAACTAGTCAGCTGAAGTGATCTTCAATTGGGCTGACGAAATCAGTTGACTCGTTAGTTGAACTGATTTTGCTCTTGATCAGTTGAAATGATCAGCTGGGCTCTTCATCAGTTGAACACTCCTTCGGTTGGCCAGGCTTCTGAGGTTCTCTTGCTGAACCATCTATCAACTGGACAATCAGCTGAACTGCTCATTTGACATATCAGTTTGTCTGATTCAGTTTGTGCGATCAGTTGGGTCTTCAGTTTGCGGTTTAGAAACCTCGTAACTAATCCTAGCTTCTGCACACTTAAAGTAAATTGTTAGTAACAAAATAACAAGTTTTGTTAACATCAAAATAAAGATTGCGACCTTGAAAAGTTCCAACAATCTCCCCTTTTTTGATGATCACAAAACTCGATCAATTAAAGCGGCAAAAAAATTAAAACACTTTAAAAACTTTTAAAAGTTCGATGGTGAGTACATTTAAACGACGCTAAAATCTTTCCCTCAAGAACTGAATTAAAAACGAGTTAAAAGAAACACCTTCAGTTGAAGAAAAGAAAACACCCCCTCAACAACTGAATAAAAACTCGTATTTGAGACGTAATTATCTAAGCAACCATTCAGAGGTTATAATCATTCAAAAATGTAGACAAGAAGTCTGGAATTATTTATTCAGTCACAACGAAACACAACTGATAAACATGATGTTTATTTAGTCAAATAAACTTCCTTCATGTATTTTACATTGGAGTACGTACATCAGTTGTAAGGAAAATTGCTACTACAATAGCATATTTTAAATAACATCAGTTATCAGTCGGTTTATGTATGACAGAACATGATATACCAACAACTGGTTGCCTTGACTGCTAGAAATGTTGCACCAGTCGTGAGTTCAGTTAGCTAGAGAAACGAGTTAAACTGCCTTGAACTTGATCTCTTTGCAGGCTAACTGGTCGAGCAGACTCAAATTAACTCGACTGATGCTGAACCGCATTGATCTGATATATCAATGAAGCGGAGTTATACTGCTGGTGATTAATTTCCATTTTAATCATCCAACATCCCAGCATGGGTAAGCTTCGTTTGTTTGTCAGATGAACTGGTAGGCTTGCAACTGAAATCTTGTTCACCGAGCAATTTAGCTGTGCATCTTGACAGATGATGCTCAGGACCCTGCAGGCTGATTAAAACACCAAAGCTAGGAGTCAAGAGAAGTTGCGACAACGTTAGTTGCAGAACCAATCCTCTCAACCCTTCGCAATGAGTGATAGATAAACATTTTAAAATAGTTTTGAAAATAGTATGAAATATTTTCAAATAGCTTTAACACTATTTTAAATTAACAAAGTTTAAAACACAGTTTTCTTCAAATGTTCATCTTAGAACAACTAGCTCTGATACCAATTGAAGGATCGTGTGTGCTGGCACTTTCTAAGATGATTCAAACACAATATTCTTCAATAAGTTGCAATAGCTCGTGTTCTAAGAATGTTAACACCGTTGAATTAAATCGAGTTTGGTTTAAACCAAGCGGAAGAAACTCGAAGTAATCCTTCGTGAAGAAAACTGTTATATTAGAAAACGTTTTAACTTATGTAAACAGAATAACTGAAAAACGGGGGATCAGTTGTCACATATATCATTTCAGTTATGGTAAGAACTGAACTGATAGATGCTCTACTAATCAAGTCAATTTGAAAACAGCAGTTAATCAGTTAAATACACAAGATATGTTTATGGATGTTCGGAGACTTCAACTGCTCCTACGTCTCCCCTTCTACCACCTCGGGTAGGATCCACTAGAATACTTTGATTTATACATCTACTTGTACAAACCCACCCAGCTTAGGACTTACCCACTGTCTAACTGAACTCTTAGTCTAGACTGAAGGCAGCACATTCCAGCCAACACTTCTTTAACGTCTATGTGAGAAAGACTACATACACAAGTTTAATGTCTTTGTGCAATACTGTATTTGAGTGGTGGTGTGTGTTCATGTGCGAGAACTGAACAATGAATACATCAAAAAGGTGTTCTCACACACTGAGAGAAGTGGGCTTCTAAAATAAGCTGATAAAGCTTGAGTATTCCCTCTGGGATGAATGCTTCCTGAAAGCTGATAGGCAAATAAGCGTGCCCTTTCTTTTTCCACACTCTCACTATTTCTGTTTCTCTGTATCTATATGTGCTTCACTGATCTTCATCTTCCATTTATAGGCGTGAAGCTAGATTGTACAGTGAGACTCATTTATTGTATCTGTTGCATTTTGAATGCGTTCTTTGGACTTTGTGTCTCGACTTTTCGACTACCCTTCTGGAACGTTTGTCTTTAATGCTCTGATGCAACGTTTATTATTGTCCTTTGACTGGACAATGGCTTTGTACCTTTGTGTATAGCTGGAATCCACTTGAATGAGTTTGTCTTGATCTACAACTGAAAGATTCTCACTGATGCTCCGAACTAGTCAGCTGAACTGATCTTCAATTGAGCTGGAGAAATCAGTTGACTCGTTAGTTGAACTGATCAGCTGGGCTCTTCATCAGTTGAACACTCTTTCGGCTGGCCAGGTTTCTGAGGTTCTCCTGCTGAACCACCTATCAACTGAACAATCAGCTGAACTGCTCATTTGACATATCAGTTTATCTGATTAAGTTTGTGCGATCAGTTGGGTCTTCAGTTTGCTATTTTGACACCTCGTAAGTGATCTTAGCTTCTGCACACTCAAGGTAAATTATTAGTAACAAAATAACAAGTTTTGTTAACATCAAAATCAATATTGCGGACTTGAAAAGTTCCAACAAAAGCATTAAAAGTCATAAACGTCATACAATCTTTAAAATCATACTAATGCGGAAAAACTAGCAAAGGTCCTCGAGTTATATGCGCCATCAGTCCAGGTAGTTCAACCATCAGGTACTCCAACATCATCAAAATCATGGTCACCTGCATCATTAACACCTAGTGAGTCTATTGACTCAGCAAACCTTAACTATGATAACAAGTAATATATATACGTTCACATGAGACGGTGAAAGATACTTTTAATAAAATATAGCTTTTCATGAATATGCAGACTTCAACGTTTTTTCCTTTCATCATCTCTTTTTCCTTTCATCATAAACATATACATATACATTTCCTTTAAGGTGAACTCCGTTCATTAATCTCAGCTGTAACCACGGTACCAGGCAGCGAGGCAACGTTAACCACTTTTCCGTTATGTGCCTTGGCCTATAGTCGGCGGAGAAATCAGCGACACTCTCACCTGTCAACTAAGCATTGACCTTACATATTATCATATACTTTCGATGAAAATTCGATCGTCGGTCTCCCTCTGGGCCTTGTCCTTCACGAACCCCCATTTCCTTACCGTCACAATTAAATCACTTCTTTCAAAACATTTTCCTCGTTTCCATCACTTTATAAAAATACATCCAATAATATCATTTTCTTTTAAATCAAACATACAACACGTCTTTTAGAATTATATTTTTTTTATCACAAATTCCGTAACCTTTCAAAATAAACATTTTATCATTCAATTCAGCATCAGGGCACTGTCAGGACGCCTAACATTTTTCAGATGTAAAATGACCGTTTTTCCCTTGTAACCCTAACTTTCTCAATTTACCATTGGACCTTAAAAAGTCGACTCAATTCCATGTAAACTTAACATAACACCTTAAAAATACACCAATAAATATTTCTTAGACGTAACTTAAGCTCCTCGAAAAATTTCCCAAATCGTTTTCAAAACTTAAACATACGTATCGGTTTTAACTTGAATCGACTCAAAACTTAACCAAACTTGAACCATAGCTTATTAACAGCTAACCATACCCTATGAAACCCAAATCAAGCCAATTTAAACCCTTGAACAAGCCTAACAACTACTGAAAATTTTGCACTCATTTATTTGAAACCCTAGCTTGATCAACCGACATGTCCCTTGACTCCAGCCATTAACCACCATGTACACACCCTAACCAACCCTCTTAGAACCATGAGCGACCCCTAGAGACCCTGTTGGACCAACCTTAAAGGACCTAGAACCCACAGCCCCCCAAACCCGATCCTACATGATGTGCACGACCACCCTTATACCTACTGCCCTTCCTCCTTGCACAAGCCTTTCCTCAAGCCATCTAGGACCATGAATAGACCCTATCAGTACCCCTAGACATGACCATACAACAGCAAATGTCCTGCTCATTCCTAGCCCTCAAAACCGAAAACTAGTCCCATAAAAATCAAATTTTCGTTCATCATGTTGCCCTATCTTGTCCAGCCCTTAAATATGCATCAATGGACCCTTAAATATGTTGAAAAAGTCCCTCCTAATAGCCCTATCATGGAAGCCTATTTGTGCATCATAATCATGAATTTAGAAAGTTAAAACTCAAGTTTTGTTCATGTTTTGCCATAAAAATGAAAATATAAGAAAGTATATCATATTTTTCATGCAATCATGTTAAATACACATAATATTGTATGAACGATGAGTGAAGGAAGATTAAGGCATTTCTTTACGTATTTCACGCACAAAAAACAATCCTTGATGCGAGGGACATTGGCGGAGAGACGGGGGAAGAAACTTGCTGAAATTTCCCTTCAACTTCACGTGGATTTGCCTAAAAAAACACGTGTGTGTATGCTACTAATGGAGAGAGAAAAATCCCTAGGTTTCTAGTGTTTTAAACATGTGGTTGAAGTGTTTTGTGGTTTAAAAACTTCCTAATTAGATATAAATAATTGGGTAGGAGCTTAATCCTAATAACCTTATTATAATATGCCCGTTAGACCCATTATAGGGTAGGTAAAATATTTCATTTGGGAAAATTTTCGAAAATATTATCTGAGTTCCCAAAAAGTCCTTATTTTGGTCAAAATTCGATTACCGATTTAAAATACGACTCGACGCGTAAAAATATCTCAAAAGAATCATTTTCAAAAATATCACATTAATTATACAATCCATTAAATAATTAAAAATAATAATTTCATAAAAATATTTTTCCTTTACGGTCCCCGGTCTTCGTTCATTGATCGCGTCTCGAATAACACTTAAAACACCGTTTTATGTATCCTATTAGAAAATCATATTTTTAACATGTAAACATACCTACCAAATTTAATAAATACAATTAAAATAATTTAATTAAACATTTTTCAGTTTTCTTAAAATTGCATGTAGTAAGATTACGTTATCGTATTTTGGACCTTACAATTCCTCTCTCCTTAAATGAAATTTTTCCTTGAAATTAAGACTTTCCGAATAACTCCGGATAACGGCTCCTCATGTCCGTCTCATTTTTCCAAGTACCTTCCTCCTTTGAATGATTTTGTAAAGGCCCTCTAACTCCTCGCTTGAAGATTTGCGGAAAATTAAAAATTTTCTTTTTAAAAGAACTTAAATGGCCTTATTCATAAAATCAACTGATAAATCCAGTTCAATGTTTAAAAATAAAGCAGCGGAAGAAAATAAAGTTTGCCAAAAATTTCAATTTAAAAATATCCACGACTGATAAAAATTGTTTGCGGAATAAAATAACAACTGCTGCACTGAGGTCCTCGGGTGCCACTACTGCCGACCCAAGCTGGCTCACTGGTCCTCGCCCTCGGCCCTGGCCTCATCAGTACCTACAACAATTAAGTCTAGTGAGCCTAAAGACTCAGCATGCATATATCGCAGGTAACGAGTAAAATCTGAAGTAAGACATGCATGGGATAAAATTTCATGTCATGAGGCATGCTGAAAATAATCTGTACTCATGCTGAAAATAAACTGTACTAAGCAATTATAATACGTGCATAACTAAACTGATAATCACAGTAAAAATGTTTGCTCCTTGGAGCCTGTACTGAAATAACTGGTAAAATTTTCTGTTGAGATTATGTTTTACGCCTGTGGCCACTGCACTAAGCTGAAACTGATCGGTAACTGGCTACCGGGGAGGCTGAAACTGAACTGAGCTGACCGGTCATTGGCGACCATGTGGTACCATACTGAACTGATCGGTCACTGGCGACCGTATAAAATAACACTCCCACATAGTGAATGAACCACAAGCCATATCGCATACATCTCAAAAATAATCATTTTCTATTTTCATGCACGTAATATAATTTGACTGGCATAATGAAAAATCCTGTAATTTACCAACTGGATTGGATTGGATCGTCCCCAGGCTCGCTGCAACCTAACTGTGCTATGAAAAATATGCAAATGCTAAAACTTGCCCAACTATGAAATTTACGTACAAAAGATGCGACTATGACGTCTAATGACTTCGTTTTTAATCATGACTCTGAACCAAACACGAACCAACACTGAATCGTCATTTAATCATGATTAAAATACGCTAAAAATACTGAAATAATGCTTCTAAAATGATTAGGGTCGAAATCTAGGTGAAATGGAGGCCAAAACACGAAACGCTCTTTCGAGAGTCAATTTGGCACATCGCACCGTAAATTCTTATACGACCTCAAAAATGATCCGAATGACGAACGGTCAAAAACATGACCTTCCTAACTCAATGAGGCACTGTCCAGTCCAAGGCCATGGGCTAAAACCCAACCAAGAACTCAAACGACGCCTCTGAACAGCAGCATACTTGCTGTCAAAATACAGCAGCTGCGCACTTGTTCGTCTTGTGTTGGTTTCGAGTCTATCTGTTAGAGTAGGTGCCCGTCGAGCCAAGTGTTGGCCGAGTGTTCATAATGAAACTCTGTATAAATAGTCTTTATTTTAGTAATATTTGAAATTATTATTTTGGCACATCTTTATCTGTATACCCATGCTAGTTGCATAGATAAAGCCCTTGAATATACAAATGGTAGAAAGAATATGAGATGCTCATATGATGGGTATCATGAAACTCATATTTGTAATACTGTATATTCTAAACGGTTCCTAGTCGATTCAGCCGCCACTAAGAAGGATATAGGCCGCTGGAGTTAGAGACTAGTATCTGCGATGTGAGTACCATGTTTCATTGGTAGGGGACATTGGGATGTCTGAGCATACAGATAGGTGCTCCTGGTAGAGTGCACTGAACAACCCTCCATTAAAGGACTTTCCAAGTGGTTCTCACTTATCGAGTGGAAACGTCCTAGTTTATGGTTGTACACCATTAGTCCTTATGACCCGGGACAACATTGAGACTCTATGTGCTAGCATTTCACTTTGACTTGTTTACCGACTCTTATGGGGTCATCAGGTGGCAAGGTTGGGTGTCATGTCGAAACATATAGGAGTCGATGCATTGTATTCGGGGATTCACCGCTTACCTTCAGGTATGGATATCCTATGTGTTATCATGTGTATGTAGGTTGAAATCTCTGGCCAGAGTATGGTTGTAATTATGAAAGGGGTTTCATAGATTACAACATTGATGCAACTACGACATGACACATAGTATCGATTCATTGACAACTCTCGATGGACCAATGGTTGTCGAATCGATCGGGATATATGAGTTGAAGGGACCGTACTGTACGCTAACCATAATTGAATGGTTCTTGCAGGCACTATCATTTGATACCTAGGGAATCATGTAAGCGATGCTGCTAGGCGTTTAACATGATTGGTTGGGTACTATCAGACTTGAGTTCTGACGTTCTTATTATCAAGGAGTTGATAAGTAAGAATGGAGCAATTGGGGTATGCTCATATAAGGACATGTTTAGTCCGAATCACATGGAGATGTGAACCCACGGCTAGTTGTATCAATGAACCATTGAGGGCCACACAAGTACTAGCTTTCTAGATCCCGTTGAGAAGTGAAAATAGTTCAATGTGTTGAACGGCTTATAAAGGAGTTTATAAGCGTAAGGAAAATTAGAAGTATGACTTCTATAAAGGAGAAAATAGTTCAATGCGTTGAACGGCTTATAAATGAGTTTATAGGCGTAAGGAAAAATAGAAGCATGACTTCTATGAGAGAAATGTAAATTTTGATTTATGGAAGTGTTCCTAAATTAAAATTTGGCCGAGTGAATAATGTATTTGAAAATTGTGATTTTCATAAACATTATTATGGACTAATTAAATTAATTCAAGTGTTGAATTAATTAAACACTAGTGGACCTAGTAGAGTCCAAATAATTAAATTAATTCAAGTGTTGAATTAATTAAATTACATTGGGCCTTGTAGAGCCCAATTGGAAATAATTATTTAACTAGTGGGCTTGAGTAAAATCAAGTAAAGTCTAATTGAGCTCAAATATGTTTGAGACAATTTAAATATTCCATGGGCCTTGTAAAAATTACAAGCCCAAGTCACAATGCATGCTTGGAAGGTGAAAGGTTGGGGAATACTTTTGAATAAAAAATTGGCATGGCATGCAACTTTTTGGACCAACTTTTCCCACAACCAAGGAGACTCATCCTCCCTCATTCTTGACTTGAGATGGCCGAAACTTCAAGCTTTTTCTCTCCCAAAAATTTTTCTTCTTTTGTTCTTCAATTGTTGGAGAAACAAAATTCTTCTCTTTGAAAAATCCTCTTAATTTTCTAGTGCAAATTATGAGTGGTTCTAGCTAGTTAGTGGTGGGCTTGATTTTGAAGGAAAGAAGGAGGCTTGGAGGCTTGAAGATCTTCATCCCATCAAGAGCTTAGTTGCTTGACAACTAAGTTGGTGCCAAATCCATGGCGACGGAGCTCCCGCGACGGCGATGACGGCTAGGGTTTCCAAAAGTATTTTGGAATATCATAGTGTCATGGGCCTTGAGTTGTTGGGCCATTGGATGGCTAACATGTTTGTGAATTTTAAATGGGCTAAAAATGTTTTTGGTGAAAAATAAGTTTTTGGGCCCTTAAGTTTAAAATTACAAAAGTTGCAAATTTTTTTCTCATAAAATAAATAATTGAAGTTGGACTTTAATTATTTATAGTAAATTGTGATTTATAAGAAATTCGGTTATAAATAAATTAATTGGAAAGTAGACAAAGGTGTTTGTATACTTTGTTAATTTAGTTTATAATCGTGGCGGTTAGTGATTGGATCAAGATATATAATATTGGATCAATTAATTATTGTGATAATTAATTGATGGTGTATGATATGTGATATTATGCATGAAGGATGATCAAAAGCCCAAGCCTAATTTGCTAGGTGTATGCTAGGATATTTTGTGTTGAATGATTGTAATAATTATCAAATTTATAAAGTGGGCTTGGTTTATGGCCCGTTCCCACCCCCATGAGATGTATTCCTATTTTCCATGGATATTTATTTGTAAATATTAGTATAGTGGATGATCAAGATTGGAAGATGGTGGCCATGATGATTATGAAGATCGAAGACATGTAAATATTGGAAGCTAATGTAATAGTCGCATTGCATCCCGTGCATTTACCCTAGGATTGGACCTAGGCCCGTGTTTAGCTCACACGGGCCATTAGTATTGGGGCGATTGATCATCCTTGTTTGTTTACTGTTTATAATATATGCATGATATGTTATAAATAATGAGTATGTGCGTTATTATTATGTTAATAACAAAGTTGCATGAATCCGGCAAACATACGATCAAACATGGCGAGCTTTTAAAATAAAATTAATGAGGAGACCTTTCAAAATTAAAAACCCTCATTTTGAATAAGATTAAAATTAAATTAATATCAAGCCCGAAAAGGGGAATTATAAATTTGTTTATAATTTCCATGTCTTCCATCGACAATGGGTGCATGATGAACGCTACCCGTACTCGGGGCTCGGCTCATATTATTGGGGGAGCTTTGGGTGCCGGAAAGCTGTGACATCCATTGACATGGTGATGTGAACTACGTGGAACTCCCATGATTTCGGCTCATATTATTGGGGGAACTCATGGCGACCGTCCATTAAGGTTCAACATCGATGGGTAAGGCTTGACACGTGAAGATGAACGACGTCATATTATTGGGTCCTAATCAAACGTGAGACAAAAGTTTACGTAGAGGGTTGCATTGTGATGCAATTGGAAACTACCTTTTAGGAATTGTGATTGGCTGATATTATTCGGGATCATAATTCGCTAATTGGACCTTACGTACCTACTGAGGAAAGATGTTTCCCGTTTTCACTAGAGGGTAGTGAAAGATGTTAAAACAGTGGGAACAAATATTTATGAAGTAAAAGTCCAAACTTCATATCTTACTAAATATTTTAAAATGTCATCAACATTTATCTGTTTTTTTACTTTTCAGTACAAATTGACGATGTCATCGATTCGCAATCCAATATCTGTAATACTCGACAAAAACATATTAACTGGACCTAATTACCTCACTTGGCTAAGAAACCTAAAAATCGTCTTGAATTCGGAAAGGGTAGCATATACAATGACTGAGTCGCCCCCTGTTGAGGCTCCGACTGACTGCAATCCTGAGGAATTGCAGGCTTACAAGGAATGGTGTGACCATGACTTGATAGCCAGGTGTTATATGCTGACTTCTATGAATGATGAGCTGCAGAGGTGTTTTGAGGGTGCGAAGAGTGCTGCTGACATTCATTTGCACCTCAAGGAGCTCTTTAGTGAGCAAACACGTCCTCTTAGGCATGCTACCGTCAAGGAGCTAATCACTTTGCGCATGCGAGATGGGGCCTCAGTCCATGAGCATGGCCTAAAGGTGATTGGGCTCGTGGACAAGCTCGTTGGCATGGATCTGATCTTGCCTTCGGAGTTGACCACCGACGTGTTGCTCTTATCGCTGCCTAGCTCATTTGATCCTTTTGTGGTGAACTTCAACATGAACAAGCTAGAACCGACCCTTGAGGAGTTGGTGAACATGCTTGTTACGTTTGAATCCACCATCAAGAAAGAGAAGTTGGTTCTTTATGTGGGTTCTTTATCTGGTACGAAGATTGATCCACATGGGAAGGGAAAGAAGAGTTCTTTCCAACGTCCCAAGAAGAACGTGCCCTTGATGAGGCAATCTCCGAATCCCGTTGTGGCAGCCACACCCGTTAAGGCTGAAGACTAGTGATGTTTGTCATCACTGCAAGAAGCATGGACATTGGAGGCGAAATTGCAAGGAATATCTGACCCAAAAGAGTTCTGGAAACGGTATGTTCTAAATTGAAGTAAACATTTCAATTAACTCTACTTCTTGGATATTAGATACCGGTTATGACTCACATCTCTGTAATGGGTTACAGGTGATGGGAAGAAGTAGAAAGCTTAAGGGAAGGTGAGACCTTCTTGAGAATGGCTATGGAGCAAGAGTTGCTGCCAAGACCTTAAGAAATGTTTACTTATTGTTGAACAATGATTTTAAGTTAATTTTTAAGAGATGTTTTGTTTGTACCTTTTTGGTGAAAACATTATTTCCATTTCTATTGTGATAAAGATGGATATTCTTGTTTATTTAGCAAAGGTGTTTGCAACATTTACAAGAATGAATGTTTAATTGGTACTTGAGAACTTGAAAACGATCTCTATAACTTAAAATTGAAAGATATTCCATTAAATGTCCATTCAAAGGCAGACACCATATGAGATATGGATGGGTAAGCCTCCCAAATATTCTTATATTAGAATATGGGGGTACCCTGCTTATGAAGCAGGTAGTGGGAGATAAATTGGATAGTCGATCCATTTTATGTTACTTTGTGGAATATCCAAGGAATTAAGTTGTATATTATTTCTATCATCCCCAAGAAACAAAAGTGTTTGTTTCTAGGAATGCAACCTTTTTGGAAAAGGAATTTCTATTGGATAGAAAATGGGAGATGATAGAACTCGAAGAGGTTCGAGAGACACCCACAATTATAGAACCCACACCCGAAGAGCCAAGAGAGGAGATACAAGCTCCTAGAAAATCCGAGAGAGTCTCGAGACCACCTATGAGGTATGGTCTGCTTCTTGAAGAGGGACATGATGAGCCTAACCATGGATGTGATCCAAGGACCTTCAAGGAAGCGTTATCTGATGCCGATTCATCCAAATGGCTTGAAGCTATGGAATCTGAGTTGAATACCATGCATTCGAACCAAGTGTGGGATCTTATAGATCCACCTGAGGGAACGGTTCCCATAGGGACTTGGGGCGGATGGGAAGGTATTGACCTTCAAGGCGCGATTGATGGCAAAAGGATATACTCAAATACAAGGAGTTGACTTTGAGGAAACCTTTTCACCAGTTGCAATGTTCAAGTCCATAAGGATTTTGCTAGCCATAGCTGCATGGTATGACTATGAGATATGGCAGATAGATGTCAAGACAACCTTTCTTAATGGGGATATTAAGGAAGAGATTTACATGTCTCAAACCTGGAGGGTTTACATCTATCGAAAGTGAGCATATGGTATGCAAACTTCAGAGATCTATTTACGGTCTAAAGCAGGCATCTAGGAGTTGGAACCTCAGATTCGATAGTACGATCAAAGAGTTTCGTTTTGCTAAGAATCCTGAGGAACCCTATGTGTATAAGAAGGTCAGTGGGAGTGTTGTGACATTCCTGGTGTTTTATGTTGATGACATTCTAATCATTGGGAATGATGTAGGAATGTTGAAATCAACTAAGATATGGTTAGCGAGTAAGTTCTCGATGCAGGACTTGGGTGAAGCATCTTTTGTATTGGGATACAGATCTATTGAGATAGATCGAAAAGATTGCTTGGTCTCACCCAGTCCACATACATTGATACCATCGTGAAGAGGTTCTCGATGGATGAGTCCAAGAGAGGACATCTACCAATGTGTCATGGCGTGTCCCTATCCAAGTGTGACACCCCGATTCTCTTTTAAAATAAATACACAGCGGAAATAAAATTTTTCTTTTCAAATACGGAAGGAGTTTCAAAATACATTTCTTTAAATATCTTTACAAAATAAATACATGATCATTTAAATGACATAACAAAAACAAAACATCATTCCTATGATCATGCCAAAAATCCTCCTTCCAACGGTGTATGCATATGACCCCCGATCTACAGTCAACGTCCCGGGGCACCACTCTGATCTGCATCACATGAAATAACTGGAATGAGAATAAATCTCAGCAAGTGGAACTCTGATATAACAATGAACAATAACTCTGTAAAACATATCTTTGAAATCATAAATACCATCAACTCTGAACTGTAAACTCTGAATATCGATAACATAGCAATAGCATAAAAATATGATGGTATTTCTCTTTTACTCTGGGGATTGATATCAATAGTATCTCTGCTCTGGGGTGCTCGTATCCCAAATCGATATAAATACCGATAACTCTGAGGGATATAAGCCTATGGGCGATGATCATCTAATATTGCATGCAATCTCTGACTATGATTAATCAATCCAATAAAACATTTGAACTCTGAATATCATTTAAAGCCGTCACTTTGGAAACCATATCTTTTCTCTTGTATTCCCTTATAACAATAATTGAGACATCAATGCCTCCAATAGATAATCAATGGGATCAATACATAACAATGAATCAATGGAAGGGAATAACACTTTGAAACCTTTAAAACACAATACATATAATATCATGTGAGCAAAAAGGATGAAATTCCACTTACAAACCACAACAAACACCTCAACTTAGCTCTTGATCACCACCTACAACAAATAATCCACAAATAACACCAATATCAACTAAATATCCAAGATTACAAGCTAAATAATCCATAAATCCACATAAACAACCAACCTAAACAACTCTTAATTTACAACCTTAACAGAATCGCACCAAAAGCTTACCCAAGCTTCCTAGCACCAAGGAGAACGTCGAACTCAAGTCGAAATTCCAAACAAACGCCTGAATCGAAGATAGGAAAGGAAAGAAATGACTGAAAACCCTTGAAATGGAGAGAAATGTCGAGAATAGAGGAGAAAAGAAAGGGAAAGTATGGCCAACCACTCCAAAAAGTAGCTTAAAAACTCGCCCATACCTTCACCGCGGGTGCGCTCCTCTAAGCACCGCGGGTGCGCAATGGTTTCGGCAGCCACAAAATTCTGGAACACGAACAGCGCGGGTGCGGCGACGCAAGCAGCACGGGTGCGGTCTCTACCGCGGGGGCACTCCAGTTAAGAGCGCGGGTGCACTCTGGTCACGGCAAAGCACTATTCCCAAGCAACTCAAATCGAACCAAAACGCTGAAACGAACAACCAACATCAACTAACACCTCAAGACAATAAAACTAACAATACTATAGCCCAAAAATACAACTCTGAACATCTAATCAAATATCCCAAATAACAAACGAAACTTAAATCGTACCGTACACTGGGCTCGGCTATTACACCAAGTCTGTCTCTCAAGACTGATGCAGAGATAGTGGCGATGACAAGCATTCCTTATGCATCTGCGATTGGTAGCATCATGTATGGGATGATATCTACACGTCTTGACGTGGCTTTCGCACTAATTATAGTAAGTAGATATCAATCGAACCCTGGTCTTCCACACTGGAAAGCTGTGAAAGACATCCTCAAGTAGTTGAGAAGGACCAATAAATTGTTCTTGGTCTATGGGGTGGAGAACTATAATTGGAAGGCTATACCGACTCTAGCTTCCAAAGCGATATCGATGACTCGAAGTCAACCTCTGGGTTTGTATTCATGCTCAATGGTGCTGCTGTCTCTTGGAAGAGTTCCAAGCAAGACAATACTGCGGATTCCAGCATAGAGGCCGAATACATTGCTGCATCAGATGCAGCAAGGGAGGCTGTTTGGATAAGGAATTTCGTCTAAGAGTTGGACGTCATTCCTAATGGAGTTGCTCCTGTCCCGGTGTTGTGTGACAACACGGGAGCTATAGCTCAAGCAAAGGAGCCTAGGTCTCATCATAATAATTTAATAAAAATATTTTTCCTTTACGGTCCCCGGTCTTCGTTCATTGATCGCGTCTCGAATAACACTTAAAACACCGTTTTATGTATCCTATTAGAAAATCATATTTTTAACATGTAAACATACCTACCAAATTTAATAAATACAATTAAAATAATTTAATTAAACATTTTTCAGTTTTCTTAAAATTTCATGTAGTTAGATTACGTTATCGTATTTTGGACCTTACAATTCCTCTCTCCTTAAATGAAATTTTTTCTTGAAATTAAGACTTTCCGAATAACTCCGGATAACGGCTCCTCATGTCCGTCTCATTTTTCCAAGTACCTTCCTCCTTTGAATGATTTTGTAAAGGCCCTCTAACTCCTCGCTTGAAGATTTGCGGAAAATTAAAATTTTTCTTTTCAAAAGAACTTAAATGGCCTTATTCATAAAATCAACTGATAAATCCAGTTCAATGTTTAAAAATAAAGCAGCGGAAGAAAATAAAGTTTGCCAAAAATTTCAATTTAAAAATATCCACGACTGATAAAAATTGTTTGCGGAATAAAATAACAACTGCTGCACTGAGGTCCTCGGGTGCCACTACTGCCGACCCAAGCTGGCTCACTGGTCCCCGCCCTCGGCCCTGGCCTCATCAGTACCTACAACAATTAAGTCTAGTGAGCCTAAAGACTCAGCATGCATATATCGCAGGTAACGAGTAAAATCTGAAGTAAGACATGCATGGGATAAAATTTCATGTCATGAGGCATGCTGAAAATAATCTGTACTCATGCTGAAAATAAACTGTACTAAGCAATTATAATACGTGCATAACTGAACTGATAATCACAGTAAAAATGTTTGCTCCTTGGAGCCTGTACTGAAATAACTGGTAAAATTTTCTGTTGAGATTATGTTTTACGCCTGTGGCCACTGCACTAAGCTGAAACTGATCGGTAACTGGCTACCGGGGAAGCTGAAACTGAACTGAGCTGGCCGGTCATTGGCGACCAGGTGGTACCATACTGAACTGATCGGTCACTGGCGACCGTATAAAATAACACTCCCACATAGTGAATGAACCACAAGCCATATCGCATACATCTCAAAAATAATCATTTTCTATTTTCATGCACGTAATATAATTTAACTGGCATAATGAAAAATCCTGTAATTTACCAACTGGATTGGATTGGATCGTCCCCAGGCTCGCTGCAACCTAACTGTGCTATGAAAAATATGCAAATGCTAAAACTTGCCCAACTATGAAATTTACGTACAAAAGATGCGACTATGACGCCTAATGACTTTGTATTTAATCATGACTCTGAACCAAACCCGAACCAACACTGAACCGTAATTTAGTCATGATTAAAATACGCTAAAAATACTGAAATAATGCTTCTAAAATGATTAGGGTCGAAATCTAGGTGAAATGGAGGCCAAAACACGAAACGCTCTTTCGAGAGTCAATTTGGCACATCGCACCGTAAATTCTTGTACGACCTCAAAAATGATCCGAATGACGAACGGTCAAAAACATGACCTTCCTAACTCAATGAGGCACTGTCCAGTCCAAGGCCATGGGCTAAAAGCCAACCAAGAACTCAAACGACGCCTCTGAACAGCAGCATACTTGCTGTCAAAATACAGCAGCTGTGCACTTGTTCGTCTTGTGTTGGTTTCGAGTCTATCTGTTAGAGTAGGTGCCCGTCGAGCCAAGTTTTTGCCGAGTGTTCACAATGAAACTCTATGTATAAGCAGTCTTTATTTTAGTAATATTTGAAATTATTATTTTGGCACATCTTTATCTGTATACCCATGCTAGTTGCATAGATAAAGCCCTTGAATATACAAATGGTAGAAAGAATATGAGATGCTCATATGATGGGTATCATGAAACTCATATTTGTAATACTGTATATTCTAAACGGTTCCTAGTCGATTCAGCCGCCACTAAGAAGGATATAGGCCGCTGGAGTTAGAGACTAGTATCTGCGATGTGAGTACCATGTTTCATTGGTAGGGGATATTGTGATGTCCGAGCATGCAGATAGGTGCTCCTGGTAGAGTGCACTGAACAACCCTCCATTAAAGGACTTTCCAAGTGGTTCTCACTTATCGAGTGGAAACGTCCTAGTTTATGGTTGTACACCATTAGTCCTTATGACCCGGGACAACATTGAGACTCTATGTGCTAGCATTTCACTTTGACTTGTTTACCGACTCTTATGGGGTCATCAGGTGGCAAGGTTGGGTGTCATGTCGAAATATATAGGAGTCGATGCATTGTATTCGGGGATTCACCGCTTACCTTCGGGTATGGATATCCTATGTGTTATCATGTGTATGTAGGTTGAAATATCTGGCCAGAGTATGGTTGTAATTATGAAAGGGGTTTCATAGATTACACCATTGATGCAACTACGACATGACACATAGTATCGATTCATTGACAACTCTCGATGGACCAATGGTTGTCGAATCGATCGGGATATATGAGTTGAAGGGACCGTACTGTACGCTAACCATAATTGAATGGTTCTTGCAGGCACTATCATTTGATACCTAGGGAATCATGTAAGCGATGCTGCTAGGCGTTTAACATGATTGGTTGGGTACTATCAGACTTGAGTTCTGACGTTCTTATTATCAAGGAGTTGATAAGTAAGAATGGAGCAATTGGGGTATGCTCATATAAGGACATGTTTAGTCCGAATCACATGGAGATGTGAACCCACGGCTAGTTGTATCAATGAACCATTGAGGGCCACACAAGTACTAGCTTTCTAGATCCCGTTGAGAAGTGAAAATAGTTCAATGTGTTGAACGGCTTATAAAGGAGTTTATAAGCGTAAGGAAAATTAGAAGTATGACTTCTATAAAGGAGAAAATAGTTCAATGCGTTGAACGGCTTATAAATGAGTTTATAGGCGTAAGGAAAAATAGAAGTATGACTTCTATGAGAGAAATGTAAATTTTGATTTATGGAAGTGTTCCTAAATTAAAATTTGGCCAAGTGAATAATGTATTTGAAAATTGTGATTTTCATAAACATTATTATGAACTAATTAAATTAATTCAAGTGTTGAATTAATTAAACACTAGTGGACCTAGTAGAGTCCAAATAATTAAATTAATTCAAGTGTTGAATTAATTAAATTACATTGGGCCTTGTAGAGCCCAATTGGAAATAATTATTTAACTAGTGGGCTTGAGTAAAATCAAGTAAAGTCTAATTGAGCTCAAATATGTTTGAGACAATTTAAAATTACAAGCCCAAGTCACAATGCATGCTTGGAAGGTGAAAGGTTGGGGAATACTTTTGAATAAAAAATTGGCATGGCATGCAACTTTTTGGACCAACTTTTCCCACAACCAAAGAGACTCATCCTCCCTCATTCTTGACTTGAGATGGCCGAAACTTCAAGCTTTTTCTCTCCCAAAAATTTTTCTTCTTTTGTTCTTCAATTGTTGGAGAAACAAAATTCTTCTCTTTGAAAAATCCTCTTAATTTTCTAGTGCAAATTATGAGGGGTTCTAGCTAGTTAGTGGTGGGCTTGATTTTGAAGGAAAGAAGGAGGCTTGGAGGCTTGAAGATCTTCATCCCATCAAGAGCTTAGTTGCTTGACAACTAAGTTGGTGCCAAACATCAATCTTTTAAGATTGATAGGTATATTTTCTCAACACCCTATGCATGAAAGTTGAGATTTTTGTATATGCTTGCACAACTAGTACATGGTGTTCATTTTTGAAAAATCTTCTACCAAAATTTCGGTTTTCATGAAGAATAAAATATTTTGTGCTTCCGTTGCGATTTTGAACACCTTATATCGATCCCTTTCACTATCGGCCATTGGGGCGTGAACCACCGACCAGAGACCCTTACCAACATCCTAAGGAATGATTTGAACCATGGCTAAGGGCTTTTGGCCAGCCACAATTCGAACCATACCAGAAACAAAACCGAAACTCCAACCGAGAATGCTTTTGTATGCGTGTGTAGTGTGTTACTTCGATGGATGTCTCGTGTCGTTCCAGTGGCCATTTGATTGACCATGGCACGATCTAGACATCTAGGGGCATGATATGAACCGTGGTTAAGGGCCATAGGCCAACCAAGATCCACATCAAACCACACAATTCGAAATGCATGTGTTGTACAATGAGAAAGCCGAAGGGGGAGAGGGGGTTGTTCTAACGTTTTGTATAAAAACCGATGATCCATGGACCAAGCCACCAAAAGGGCGACTTAGCCACGTCTTAGACTTGCTAGGGGAGTGATCCAACCATGGCTAAGAGCCCTTGGGGCAGCCAAGATCAGATCAAACCCTCAAGACAAGAAACTGAAATTATGAAACTCAAAATGACACCGATGGAGAGCTGCTGTAAATCTCGATTTCCAGCAAGCATGGGAGCTGAAAGAATGGACCATCATGGTCCTAATGCATCCTACTACAAGTCTATAAGTCGCCTTGGGAGCCTGGAGTCGATCCATCCACCTGAAACCACAAAACAAAGGGAAACCGTGAACTGCACAAGGAAGGCCGAAATCTGCATTTATTTTCTTTTGAAAAATCTGATATGTGTTCGATTTTTGCATGATGAAATCTGATCATGTACTGGAAAAATACTTGCTAATATGACTTGATTGGGGTTTAGAAAAGTATATACATGCCTTGGATTCGTTTGAAATTGAAACGAAAAGAAACAACGACGACGCGACGCGGAGGATTGAAGCGCTTCTCTTGTTTGCTCACTAGCTCTCGATTTTTTTTCCTCTCCCTTTCCTTGGCTATGAAACTCACGACTATACCTCTGAATATCACTCTGAATATCGGTGGGGAGGGAGTGGAAATGATGGTTATGGGAGTGAGGGGATGGTTGCACAATATAGGGGAGAATCAAAACTAAGTCTCCTCATTTGAATTTTGAATTTGAATTGTAGTTTGATATCAAGTGATCACTAGGGTGCTTCTAGAGGGAAGTGGCCGAAATTAGCTTGCTAATGTAGTCTAGGATAAGCTCTAATAATTAATTAAATGGTGCTCCCAAAAATCCTAGAATTATCCTACTAATTAAACATCAAGAAGAGGTCAAAGTGATGAGTTGGAAATGAGTCTTCTAGCAACTATGGGGTGGGCCGAAATTCTATATTAAAAGGTAGGGGAGAATTTTATTATCAAGTAAATTAATAATCTCTAAAAGCCTCACTAATTCTTTAATTAATTTAGTGAGCTAACCTCTTAATTATGCAACTTAAATGGGCTGATTTCTTAATCACCTCAAGCAACTTAAATTAAATCCTCACACCTTCTTACTAACTTAAATGAACTTACTTGCTAACTAATTTAACTTCTGGAAATATTTCTCGAATCTTAAATTCTATCTCAAAACTCCAACTCTGGTCCGGTCTTACTGAAATAACTGAAATGCTAAAAATCAACTACTGAACTGAAATAATAAAATAATTAACTTCAAAGAAATGCATTTAAAATAATCATGCAATGAAGTCAATTAAATTTAAAAATCTAGAATTATGCATGGGTTATACGTAGACTGATTTACGGGTTCTATAGATTTAACCACTTGACTTTGACATTTTGAATAATCTTATTCCTGAGCCTTCTTTCTTGCCTACCTAAAATTTGTATAGGCATTTCCTCGTATGACATGTTGCATACCAAGTGTTTGATAAAATACTTCAACCTAAATATTTATACTCATTCAACTTGCATATATTTTAAATGATTTAGAAAATATTTAATCGGTTTTTACGAATGATTATTTTGAATGTCTTCCGCTTGGTTTGAAAACAAAACTCAATTTAATTCATCGGTGTTCAATATTTCAAGAACTGAACGTAGCTCAACGATGATCCCCCTAATTGATCATGTCAAGTGGTATCGGAGCGGATTGTTCTTGAAAGAACATTGAAACTGATTTTGATGTTTAAAATTCGAAAAATTTCAGATTTTTATATATGCAAAACTGAATTTTCGTGCAGCTTGCAGCGACCGTGGAGAAAATGACATATCTCCTTGATCGAGTGTCCAAATGACAAACTGATTTTTGCGTTGCAAACTAGACTCGTAGAGGATTACGTATAAAATTTGCAGCCTATTTATGCTTGAGAAAAAACAAGTTTATTCCTTGAATGCAGAGAACATGTGCTGCAGCAGAAAATGAGCCATGAAGAAAATTGGTAAGTTACTACTCTACTTTTATAAATTTCAAACATTAAAAAATATAGAGGGATAACTCACTATAATTTTAATGAAGAGATTATTTATAAATATTGAGGGGGAGAAAATTTTGTACTTAAAATGTCTTGAAAATATGATTTTTTGATTCACACAAAAAGGGGGAGAAATATGTTAGTTGAATCGATTTTTTATCCATGTTTTGTTATCATAAAAAAAGGAGAGATTGTTAGAATATTTCATTTTCACAATCTTTATTTTGATGTTAACAAAACTTGTTATTGTGTTTCAGTCATATTTACTCAAGTGTGAAATTATCAACACAAGAAGGAAACTGAAACTGAGTTTAGCCAAACTGAATTTCTGGCTAGTTTCTGTATTTTGATGATATCTCTCAGCTAGATGATTCAAATGACAATATTCCAACTTGACCGATCAAAACAATTTGGAACAATTCGTATTTCACGTCAGTTGGGAAAAAAATTGGATGTTATATATGCCAAACTGTTCACTTAATGACGAAACTGATTGCACGAAAACAGCAATCAGTTGGGTATGAGCAGTTGCAGTATTTTGGCCATATCTCTCATCTCGTTTATTGGAATGAAGCGATTCATTATGGGTTAGAAATATACGAAAATGATTTATAAACATCTTTAGAATTCAAAGTCTGAGTTTAAGCTTAAGATGCTGATAAATGAGGATGAAACTACTGGTTTTGTACAAACTGAAATCAGCAAGCACACCAGATTGAGCTGCTGACTAGTTCTGTTTCAATGCTGACTAGTTTCAACCGCTGAACGACCAGCTTAAGCTCTAGAAAATGTCCAAGAAGGTGAATTTGACCTTTGAAATTTCAGAAACAGTACAGAAACTTTTCAAACGGTCATATTCTTGTGTCTAATGTATATATCATTGTTGGGGCCTATAAATACAACATCTCGAAGATCAAATAAGGCTCTTTTGAAAAGGATTCAAAGCATGGACAGTTAGCATGAAGAAATCTGCTAGTTGAGAGCACAAGCTCTTGTATGAGGATACATTTGAGATGTAAACTGTAAAGGATGAATTTCTCACATAGAATCACTCACACATATACAAGAGAGTTGAACCTCAAAGTTTAGTTGAGTGAGTCTCCACACAAAGACATTAAAGATTGTGTTTGTAGTCTTGTCATAAGAAACGTTAAACATTATGTAGATTGTGAGGTTGCGGCCTCCAATCGAGAGTGTGCTAGGAGTTTCAATTAGGCCAGAGATAAGTCCTAATTTGAAATAAGTTTGTAAAATATGTTTTATTAATCAAAGTATTCTAGTGGATCCTTCCCAAGGGAAAAAAGGTGCGACGTAGGAGTTGTTAATCTCCGAACATCCACAAATAAATTCGTGGCTATTTATTTATTGTATTTACTATTCATTTCCACTATTTTTTAAAGATGCATTGTTGAAGTATTTTATGTGTTCTTCAAATACCAAAATATTGCATACCAAGTGTTTGATAAAATGATTCAACCTAAATATTTTTACTCATTCAACTTGCATATATTTTAAATGCTTTACAAAATATTTAATCGGTTTCTACTAAGGATTATTTTGAGTGTCTTTTGCTTGGTTTGAAAATCAAACTCGATTTAATTTATCGGTATTCAATATTTCAAGAACCTAGATATTGTAGCTCAACGATGATCCCCTTAATCGATTCTGTCATGACATATTTTCACGTTTTTGGATGCACCACATATTACAATTATAATAATGATAAAAATCATTAGAATGTGTTCGATGCTAAATCAAATGTTGATATTTTCTGGGATATTTGGCAATGAGTAAGGCCTTTCAAGTATTTAACAAAAAGAATTTAAATGTTGAAGAAACCATGCATATTGCTTTTGATGAAACAGAGTTGACATACAAACAAACTAACCCAAAGGATCTAATTAATCAAATGGAAGATATCAATCTAGATAATGAAAATAAAGATGAGATCAATGTAAACAAGAGAACTCTTCAGTTACCTAAACCAGATATACTTGATCAATCAGTTAGATTAGATGAGATTTTTTGTGAGTATACTGATATTAGCAAAACCAATTTGAACCAGACTGATGATGTTCAGAATGTTGACAACCAGACTGATGAGAACCCAACTGAGCCCCACCAAAGACAAGAAAACAAATGCTAAATGAGTTCTTACATGTTTTTATCTCACAATTGGAGCCCGAGAAGATTGATGAAACAATAATAGACAATATTTGGATAGAAACAATGCAATACAAAATAAATCAGTTTGATAGAAACAAAGTATAAAATTTGGTTCCAAGACCAACACATCAATTAGTCATCGGAACTTGATGGGTCTATAGAAAAAAAACTGAATTAAGATGGGACTTTGTTGGAAACAAGATTCTGGAGTTTGACAAAACGTAAATCAATCAATTAACAAAATATGAATCAACTGATGTGCACAAGCATATTCGGCAACTGAAGACATTTGACACAATGATACGAAGTAAAATGATCAGTTGAAAATGATCAGTTAAAAACAGAATGTCTTAAAAGCTTCTCAACTGAAGACATCTCGGGAAAGACCAAAGGAGACAAACGAATTACAAGAGCGTCGCACCTCGATCACTACAGCATAGAACAATGTGTTTCGGCTATTGCATTTAAGACGCCGTATCACAATCAATGAAGAAAACATTGCCCAAGGAATGATGAAGAAACAATCAACGGATACTAGAATTCAAATGCATATCAAAGTTACCGTTGAAAAAGAAGTATAAATATAACTGAAGAACAGCAGATGAAGTAGTGACAATCATTCAAATCTTAAGCTTGCTGTTACTCTGTCAAAATCTCAGCTCACTCTCATTTGAATTACTCGTAGCAATCAAGGCTACAATCTGAGCTTATTAGCACTCTCTAAAAAGTTGTTAGACTCAATTGTGCAAATATCAGTTACGTACTGAAAACATTGTGTATAACTAAGAGTTTCAGTTTTGGCAGTTGTAAGTCCAAACTGAAGTGGGTCTGTACAAGTATTGTATTTGATCAAAGTCTTTTAGTGAATATCCTATCCTTGTGATAGAAGGGGTGACGTAGGAGTAATTAAATTCTCCGAACATCCAGAAACAACTCTTGCATATTTATTTCAGTTTTGTATTCTATCTTTCAGTCATTTACTTTTCGCAACTACTCCAGTTTAACTGATTGTTGTTGACCAACAAGATTCCGAGTTTCAGTTTAACACTAAACTGAATTCAAATATTCTTAAAGTACAATTTTAAGTGTGAGTGTTTATTCAACCCCCCCCCCCCCCCCCCCCCCTTCTCTGGACAAAGCAGCTGAAGAAGATATAATCGAATTACTCTCAGTTTATGTTATCTACAAGGAATCCAGATATTATATTTTCAGTTTTTATGTTATCTACAAGAAACCCAGTTATTTTATAATTCAGCTGCATAGTCTACAAAGAGCTCAACTATCCGATCTTAAATCACTTGGTTTTGTCAAACACCATAAAGGGGGAAATTGTTGGAAACAAGATTCTGGAGTTTGACAAAACGTAAATCAATCAATTAACAAAATATGAATCAACTGATGTGCACAAGCATATTCGGCAACTGAAGACATTTGACACAATGATACGAAGTAAAATGATCGGTTGAAAATGATCAGTTAAAAACAGAATGTCTTAAAAGCTTCTCAACTGAAGACATCTCGGGAAAGACCAAAGGAGACAAATGAATTACAAGAGCGTCGCACCTCGATCACTACAACATAGAACAATGTGTTTCGGCTATTGCATTTAAGACGCCGTATCACAATCAATGAAGAAAACATTGCCCAAGGAATGATGAAGAAACAATCAACGGATACTAGAATTCAAATGCATATCAAAGTTACCGTTGAAAAAGAAGTATAAATATAACTGAAGAACAGCAGATGAAGTAGTGACAATCATTCAAATCTTAAGCTTGCTGTTACTCTGTCAAAATCTCAGCTCACTCTCATTTGAATTACTCGTAGCAACCAAGGCTACAATCTGAGCTTATTAGCACTCTCTAAAAAGTTGTTAGACTCAATTGTGCAAATATCAGTTACGTACTGAAAACATTGTGTATAACTAATAGTTTCAGTTTTGGCAGTTGTAAGTCCAAACTGAAGTGGGTTGGTACAAGTATTGTATTTGATCAAAGTCTTTTAGTGAATATCATATCCTTGTGATAGAAGGGGTGACGTAGGAGTAATTAAATTCTCCGAACATCCAGAAACAAATCTTGCATATTTATTTCAGTTTTGTATTCTATCTTTCAGTCAGTTACTTTCCGCAACTACTCCAGTTTAACTGATTGTTGTTGACCAACAAGATTCCGAGTTTCAGTTTAACACTAAACTGAACTCAAATATTCTTAAAGTACAATTTTAAGTGTGAGTGTTTATTCAACCCCCCCCCCCCCCCTTCTCTGGACAAAGCAGCTGAAGAAGATATAATCGAATTACTCTCAGTTTATGTTATCTACAAGGAATCCAGATATTATATTTTCAGTTTTTATGTTATCTACAAGAAACCCGGTTATTTTATAATTAATCTGCATAGTCTACAAAGAGCTCAACTATCCGATCTTAAATCACTTGGTTTTGTCAAACACCATAAAGGGGGAAATTGTTGGAAACAAGATTCTGGAGTTTGACAAAACGTAAATCAATCAATTAACAAAATATGAATCAACTGATGTGCACAAGCATATTCGGCAACTGAAGACATTTGACACAATGATACGAAGTAAAATGATCAGTTGAAAATGATCAGTTAAAAACAGAATGTCTTAAAAGCTTCTCAACTGAAGACATCTCGGGAAAGACCAAAGGAGACAAATGAATTACAAGAGCGTCGCACCTCGATCACTACAACAAAGATCAATGTGTTTCGGCTATTGCATTTAAGACGCCGTATCACAATCAATGAAGAAAACATTGCCCAAGGAATGATGAAGAAACAATCAACGGATACTAGAATTCAAATGCATATCAAAGTTACCGTTGAAAAAGAAGTATAAATATAACTGAAGAACAGCAGATGAAGTAGTGAAAATCATTCAAATCTTAAGCTTGCTGTTACTCTGTCAAAATCTCAGCTCACTCTCATTTGAATTACTCGTAGCAACCAAGGCTACAATCTGAGCTTATTAGCACTATCTAAAAAGTTGTTAGACTCAATTGTGCAAATATCAGTTACGTACAGAAAACATTGTGTATAACTAATAGTTTCAGTTTTGGCAGTTGTAAGTCCAAACTGAAGTGGGTTGGTACAAGTATTGTATTTTATCAAAGTCTTTTAGTGAATATCCTATCCTTGTGATAGAAGGGGTGACGTAGGAGTAATTAAATTCTCCGAACATCCAGAAACAAATCTTGCATATTTATTTCAGTTTTGTATTCTATCTTTCAGTCAGTTACTTTCCGCAACTACTCCAGTTTAACTGATTGTTGTTGACCAACAAGATTCTGAGTTTCAGTTTAACACTAAACTGAACTCAAATATTCTTAAAGAACAATTTTAAGTGTGAGTGTTTATTCAACCCCCCCTTCTAAACACTCTTAGTGTGATAACCGATCCTATCAAGTGGTATCAGAGCCAAGGTCATGGGTTCGATTCCCATTGATTGCAAGGAGTGCAATTATTGGGAGGGAGATTGTTGGGTGCAATAATTGTCCCTGCTTGGTAGAGCAATCGAACCGTGGTGCTTGTGCTGCTGTGCGGTTTAAAAGATTTGAGTTGCACCATTACCACTAGCTATATCTTTTGGTAAAGCGGTAAGCACTCGGTCCTACAATTGGTATCAGAGCCAAGGTCACGGGTTCGATTCCCATTGATTGCAAGGAGTGCAATTATTGGGAGGGAGATTGTTGGGTGCAATAATTGTCCTTGCTTGGTAGAGCGATCGAACCGTGGTGCTTGAGTTGTTGTCCTGTTTAAAAGATTTGAGTTGCACCATTACTACTAGTTACTGCTTTTGGTAAAGCGGTAAGCACTCGGTCCTACAATAGACTTTGATCAGAAACAAAACTAGATTGGTTGAACAAGGCTTTAGACAGGAAGAAGACATATTTTGATGATACATTTGCACCAAGACGCAGACTGGAAGCAATTCGAATTTTTTTGCATATGTTTCCTACAAGAAATTCAAAGTTTATCAAATAGATGTAAAAAATACATTTATAAATGGTCAACTACAAGAAAAAGTGTGTGGAATAACCATCCGATTTTGTTAATCATTTTTTACATGATTATGTATTTAGATTAAATAAAGATTTATATGGATTAAAATATGTACCAAGAGCCTGGTATGACAATTTATCACAATTTTTACTTGATCATGGTTTTACAATAGGTTCAGTTAACAGGACCTTATTCATTGCTAATTCAAATTTATGTTGATGATATTATTTTTAGTTCTACTAATTCAAAATAGTGCGAGAAGTTTACTACACTGATGCAGGACAAATTCGAGAAAAGGATTATGGAAGAACCGACATTCTTTCTTGGTCAGTAATTCAAACAGTTAAACAATAGAATTTTCATCAGTCAGACTACGTACACAAAAGAATTTTCAAAACAATTTGGCATGAAAACATGTTCTACTTTAGCAACCCCCACGAGTCCATCAATTAAGCTCGATAAAGACGAAGGAGGAATATCAGTTGAGGTAACAATGTATCGAGGTTTGACATGTTCACTATTTTACATAACCGCTAGTCTACTTTATATCATGTTTGTTGTATGTATGTATGTATGCTAGATTTCAGTTTGATCCTGAAAAGTCTCATTTCTTATCTGCCAAACGTATTCTCAAATATCTAAAGGAAACACAAAAAGATAGATTATGGTATGCTAATGAATCATATTTCAATTTAGTTGGACACTTTGATGCAGATTGTGCATGATGTAAGCTTAATCGAAAAGTACTAGTGGATTAATTTGTTTAGACCGACTGATTTATTTGTTTAGAAAAAAACAAACATCTACTGCACCATCAACTACAGAGGCTGAATATTTAGCTGCTGGAAGTTGATGTTCCCAACTGCTCCGGATTCAACAACAACTAAGAGACTATGTGATCAATGCTCAAAAGTCACCAATTTTATGTGAAAACACTAGTGCAATTGCTATCACATACAATCTATTTTCACTATCGGACTACACATATTGACATTCATCATCATTTCATCGAGGATCATATGTTGAAGAAGGACATTAAACTGGAATGTCTTAACTAAGCAACAAGCTGCATATATTTCACCAAACGACTTGCAGATAATAAGCTTTTTTACTTTAGAACTGTTTTAAGACTTGTTGACTTATCTTAACTATGGTATTATTTTTCTCAGGGGGAATTAACTCTCAAAGCCTTATTGACAAGACATTAATCAGTTACTCTCCTGAGTCTTGCTAACTATCAGTTTAGTTCTATAGCCAAGCTGACATATACACTCTTAGTCTAACCGATCTTGTCATTTAATGGTTAGCTTTAATGACTTATTTTTTTCCTCAATAAATCTTTTCAGGGTGACCTAACTGCTTGATTGAATTCTTTTAAAATATTTTATTTAGTTAATCAAATTCATTGATTGGTTAGTAATTTTTTTTAAAAAAAATTTCCATAAGCAGACTGTCATGTGTACTGTTTGTGAAATTCAAAAGGTCACATATTATAACTACAAGCTAGTCTCTTGTTCTTTCTTTACCATCTTCAACTCTCTTAAATCTATCTGCATTCCTTTCGCTCCTGCTTATATCATGAATTCTCTAGCCATATATTTTGAGTCAATCTACTCAATGGAAGACCCTGCTATCACTGAAGTTTTCAAGTCAGTCGAGTCATCTACACTCCGAGTCTTTCTAAGCTCATCTATGAAAATTTTTGTTCCTGAACTAAAAGAATTTATATGGCATAGGTATCGTCACTGTTGATGGAAAAATCATGATGCCTCTAGGAGAACAGAGTCTCCTTATTGACTAAGGGTTTTCTCTACTCTATTTCAGTTACCCTATAATGTGATTTCTGCTTTCTCTGAATTGTCTCAAAATACAGTTGAGGAAATGTATGATGAGTTTTCTGCATCCAACAAAGCCATCAAGACATCACGACTGAAGAAAGAGATGAAGTTGGAATATCAGTTTCCTGATGACATAGTGGCCAAGTGTCTGTTGGCCAAGGCAAGTTCATTTGCTGCTATTACTGCTGAGAAATTTCTGTTCATGACTGCAATTACAACCAGAATGAAAGTCAACTAGTCAGCCATTCTCTTCCAGACTCTAAAATCTATGATTCAATATGAGAAGCAGTCTCCTGGGTTTGCATTCCCCCTTTCAACATTATTTGAAGATGCTGGAGTAAATGTCACTGACCCAGTAACCCTCCATAAGTTCAAGGCTCTCAATGCACCCAATATTGTACCTCTAAAGATGAAGGAACAAGCCCTGTACATATCTACAGCTGGGCTGTTGGTTGTTAAGAAAGAGATAGTAGAAGAGCTGACTGATACCAAGAAGGCATTAAAGAAGAAAGTCAGTCAGGTTGAGGCTCCAAAATGAAAAAAAAGATCTGGTCCTACTGAACAGTGACTATGAGACTCACACTTATACTTCTCCAAAGAAGCCAAGAACCCTGAAAATCAGGCCTACATCTACTCCACTCGAAATCCTTGTTGCCTCCAAAGAACCAAGTGCTGAGAAAACCGATGACAAGCCAATAGACAAATTGAAGCTGATTTTCGTGGCTGCCCCTCCGAGGGTTATTCCCATGTCATCTGCTCTCCCACCTCCTAATCCACTCAAAGGAGTTGTGATTAGGGAATCAGTTGAGTACATCAAGTCAAGACTACATTCCACCTTTACCACGAAGCCAATTTATGGGAAAAGAAAATAAAGAGTGATTGATGCTCAAGAAAATATGTACACATCTTCAGTTCAGACTCAAATTGAATTACTAATGGATGAAGTTAGTGAGTATGATGGGGAAAAGATTGAGTTCTTTGATGAATAGATTGAGTTCAAAATAGTCGCTTTCGCCAAAGAACTAAAGAGGATGACTAATATGAATAATTTTATTTCTCTTAAAAAGGAAGTTCTGAAACAAGTCAAGACTGTGGTGATTGCAGAAGCGCTTAAACGCAGAGACTATCTGATGAATCTCTTACGAATTAAGAATCTCGCTGCAATCTTTGTAGAACATAGATCCAACTATGATCCAACTGCTTTCGATGACCTTGATGTACTTAATCAACTGGATATGAATATAATCACTCTGCAGATGAAAGCCGAAGTTTGGGAGAATGACCATCAGTTATTCATAACAGTTGACACCAAATCTAAAGAAAAGTCTGATAAGGTCCATGTCAACCCAACTGAAGACACAATGCAAAAGGATGAATCTTCATCCACTCAGCCTCATCGACGTCCAGCCTTTTCTCCTCTAATCAGGGAAATTTCCCTTGCTAATATTTATGAACTTGTGCATTCTATTGCACAACAAAATATTGAGGATTTGCACGAAGAAGAAGTTGAAGAACAAGTGCTGGTCCATGAATTTTTCTACATTGCTAGATCAAATAATGAAACTCTTGCAGAAATACAGGAACAAGTTGGAGATGTGGCGTTTTTTGAACCAATCACCAAGGCTGATGTTTTGATGAGTGAAACGATCACAATAGTGATTGAGATTGTTCAAGAGTTAGTGAATCAGATAGGGATTGAACATGAATGCACTCAATCTGATATGCATACTAAATAAGTTTTTCAAGCTTAATCGATTCTGCTTATTGAACAAAGACCATCCTCCAGTTCAAATCCAAATCTCTCCATGGTTCTATCTCAAACTATATAATTTAAAGAAATTCTAAATATTACTCCATAACTGAAAATCTCTAAATATCACATTTTGGACAATATCACTGCTAGCTTGTCTTCCATCACCTCAAGTCTCACCAATATGTGGAGAAGCAAATCAACTCTGAAAACTCTCTAGATAACTTTTGAGACAAACGGTTAACAGAAGTAGCACACCTGTCCAAGGAGTTATTGGAATTTTTAGCTCTATGGACAAACTGAAAAAAGATCAAGTTCTTATTGATAAGGCTCTCTTTGGAAAAATTTCTACGCTTTTTTTTCAAAATTAATTTTTTTTAAAAAATTAATTTTAAAAATTACGTAGATGGATTATTTTAAAATTAAGGCAAAACACAACCATCAATATCGGATGCAACAATATATTTTGCTGCATACGCCACTAATAACGGGGGACACTGCAAAAAAATTGCAGCGTCTAAGCTGCCATGTGCAGTTGCCAGGCAGCGGGCACTGCTTTTATTTTATTTTATTTTGTTCATTATTATTATTATTATTGAATTTGGACTCATATTTTATTATTAAAATAAGAAGACTATATGCAAAAAATGAGTGTTGAAATTCAAGTTTAATAATTTGAAAAATAGATCACTTTAAATAATGAGTTAATCAACCAATTTTTTTTAAAAAAAATTCTTTATTTGTAAAATATTAATTAATTTATCTTTAAAGAATTGGAATTTTTTGTATCAATTTTTTATTTAAATATAAGTTGGTTTAGTTTTCAGAAAAAAATGTATATGTGTATCCGTCCAATTATTTTTTATTTTATTATTACTAGTAATACGGTTAATAAAAAATAATGATAATAGTTGGAATATGAAGAATTTTGAAATTTATACACAAATTTTTTGAATTTGTACTTTTTAAAACAAAATCCTCTATTTATTTAAATATAGTTGATTTGGTTTTCAAAAAATAAAAATAAAAGAAGATGTGAATGTATGTCGAACCACTTATTTTTTATTTTTTAAAATTAATGAATTTGAGCTCAAACTTCTATTTTTTGTATGTGGACTAATTTGAAACATAAATCATTTTTTTCATTGGCAAAATTTTTTATATCCAGGCAAAATTTTTGAAAGATAACTTTCTTAATATTTTTAAAATATATATATTCTAAATCATTGATCGTCTCAAATTCATTAATTTTAAAAGATAAAAAATAAAAAATAAGTGGATCGACACTTATATACAACTACTTTTTTTAAAAAAAAAACTAAATCAATGTATATTTAAATAAATAAAAGATTTTGTTTAAAAAAAATAAAAAGAGTGCAGATTCAAAAAATTTGTGTAAGAAAATTAAATAATTTTTATATTTCAGCTATTAATTTTTTTTATTAATCATATTACTAGTAATAATAAAAAAAACAATAAGTAGATATATACATTTTTTTTTTCTAAAACTAAACCAACACTTACTTAAATAAATAAAAAAGAATTTTAAAACAAAAAAGTAGAAATTTTAAAGATAAATTAATTAATATTTTCTAAAAAAAGAATTTTTTAAAAAAATCAATTGTTGACAACTCACTATTTAAAGTTATCTATTTTTTAAATGCATGTTTGAACTTGAGTTCTGCTCTATTTTTTTTGTATGTAATTTTCCTATTTTACAAATAAAATATTTTCCAAAATTCAAAAAAAAAAAAACAAATAACAATAGTGAATAAAAGCAGCGTCCGCGGATTTTGCAAAACTCTGCCATCTACAATATTTTTAAAATTAATTTTTTTTTAAAAAGTAATTTTAAAAAACCCAATTAAAAAATTTATTTTTTTAAAAAAAAAAACCCAATTTCTACCTCCAATCATGAGCTGACAGTTAAGGTAGACAAAATTCATGAAGATCTCTCGTCAAAATTGATACAATTTATACTCAACTGAGTTCAGTTCTTTAAATTTTGAAGACCCCTGATGTTGACAAAAAGGAGAAGTTAGTCAGATAGGGGAAGTGAGTCTGGAAAAACACAACACATATAGTTAAGTAAATGAAGAAACATTGAAACGTCTGCTCGTTTTAAAATGCGGAAATTTTTTTTTTTTTTTTGAGCTATCATTTTAAAAATAACATTTAAAAGGATCATATTTATTTAGCAATGAAAATATCGCAATTAAAAATAACAAATATCAACGTAAATGTAAATTAGTAAAAATCATGAAAATTCTCAACGTAAATAAAATGTTTAACTCCTCTCCCAAAAATCATCACTCAAAATGCGGAAAAACGTGTGGTCCTCGGGTTATGTACCGCACCAGGACTGCCTACTCAGAGTTCAGCACCTCCTGTCTCCTGCTCAACATGCTCACCTGCATCACACACGCCTAGTGAGTCTATAGACTCCACACGCCTGTACCAGTAGTAACGAATACATATACGTAGCACACAGCAGTGAAAAATAACATAATGAACATACATTTCATGTCAGCAGTAAAATCGTATACATAAACGTGTCATGTCAAAGCATGGTAAAAATCATAGCATGTATAATCATATCAGCATATACGTGTTAAATTTCTTAATTTGAATTCCGTTCATTAGCTGTGGCTTTCGTATCATCGTGTCATCATGTCAGTCGATGGATCCATCTACGTGTAACCGCGGTACCCAGCGGCGAGGGACATCAGCGACGGCATTACCCGCCCACTGAGCCCGGGCCTTACATGTCATCGTGTCATCGTGTTAGTCACAACTAAATCACTTCCTTCAAAACATGTCATCATGTTCATAACTTAATAAAAAGAATGCGTATACATAATTTTTCCTTTAAACCAAGCATGCACCATAATTATCATAATAGCGTAAAAATCATAACATGATGCATAAACATTTAAAATATCATGAGTTGTGCTCAGGGCGCTGCCAGGACCAAATTCTCACCCGGGACGCAAAATGACCATTTTGCCCCTGGAAACCCAAAAATTTTCATTTCACCCCTGAACCTCTAAAATTGACCCGAAACTTACCAAACTCCTTAAAATGTCCCAAAACATTTTTAAAAGCGTTCTTAGACGTAAACTTGAGCCCATTTTACAACTTATCCAATTCGTTTTAAATCTTGGACCGAGGTCTCGGTTCTATCCCGAATCGACTCAAAACTTACCCAAATTCTTCCCAACTTTTTGTTATATCTTAAAAACACTCTAAAGGTCTTAACATCTTAAAATTAGCCTAATCTAATACGTCTAAAATTCCAGAACTCACCAAACCACTCGGCCCTTCCTTATTTGCCCTCCACAACCGTCACTTTCCCAAGAACTCACGTCCTAGCCTACCTCGACGACACCAGCCCCGATCTAAGCCCTCTAAGACCTAGCCCCGACCCTAAAGAACACCCTGAACCAACGCCGCTGCCCCCATGCAGCCTACCCGCTGAAACCGAACACAAGAACCCAAAGCCTCTCCCACGCGATCTCCTCTCTACATGTTGCGATCTACTCTCCTAGGTGGTTCCAGAGCATGCCGAGCCCTCCCGAGCCTTGTCTCAGATCCTCAAGGATCTAATCCATGGCTCAGATCAGTCCTTGTGTTGCTAGATCGGTCCTTGGCACGCGATCTACCCCAAAACCGGGACAAACTCCTTGCTGCCTTAACCATCCTTAGCGTACAGCCCCTACAACTCAAACCCAACCTAATGACAGAATAACCTTGGCATAAAGAACACCTCAGCATGCCACATGACAGCCCCCTTGCAACAATATCAAGGAATTAGTGAGTAGAAATCAAGAAAGTGCAAGAACATAAGTATGAACCGAAAATTCTTCATGAACTAAGCTAGATCTGAATTGTCATGCATGAATACATTCTCCAGCATATAAAAAAACGTGTTTGATGCAGCAAGAGATAATACAAAGCGTGCCTTAAGTTTCGAGAGGAAGAACAAGACAAAACCGATGGGGGCCTCTAGTTGCAAATGGTGAAACCGATTGGTCCTCAAGATGAATGATGAAGCTGATGGAAATTAATGAATTCAGAAGGGTGTCGGCTGGTTTGGGGAGTAAAAGATTAGGTTTAGGGTTAAACGGTTGATTAGAGGTCTAATTATATGGATAATAATTAGTTAATGGGTCACAAATTGCATCTTAAAGGTTTTTAAAAAGGTTTAAGCCCAATAAGCTTAAAAGTAGGCCCATTAAATCCAAACGCACTCCCGAAAATATTTCGTGTTTAAAAGATTTTGAAAATGTTAGCCGAACCCTTAAAAAGTCCCCCGATTCTATAAAATTTGGGCACCGATAAAAATAAAAATCATGCGGGTAAAAATACCCAAAAATTATCATTTTTGAAAAATACACTTAGAAATGCTTTAACTAAATTTATAAAAAAAATCGTGTAATAAAATAATTAGGCACATAATAAAAATAAAAATCCTAGGTTTCATGCACTTAGGTTTCGCGAATTAAATTTCTGGACCTCACAACTCTCCCCTCCTTAAATGAAATTTCGTCCTTGAAATTAGAACGTACCGAATAACTCCGGGTAGCGACTCCTCATCTCGGTCTCTATCTCCCACGTGGCCTCCTCCTCGGAATGATTCAGCCACTTGACTTTGACCATCTGGATCACTTTATTCCGGAGTCTCTTCTCCTGCCTGTCCAAGATCTGGGTCGGCCTCTCCTCGAAAGATAAGTGCGGTGTCAGCTGAAGTGGCTCATAGTTAAGCACATGTGAAGGATTCGACATGTACTTTCGCAGCATGGAGACGTGGAACACGTTATGAACTCCCGATAGATTCGGCGGTAACGCAACTCTGTATGCGAGTGTCCCAACTCTCTATAGGATCTCGAATGGTCTGATGAATCTAGGGCTGAGCTTGCCCTTCTTCCCGAACCTCATCACACCCTTCATCGGTGCTACTTTCACGAAAACATGATCCCCTACTGCGAACTCTAGATCTCGTCGTCTCTGATCAGCATAACTCTTCTGACGGCTCTGTGCAGTCTTCATCCGGTCTCTAATCCTAGCCACTAGATCTGCTGTCTGTCTGACAATATCCGGACCCAACTCTGCTCGCTCGCCTACCTCATCCTAATATACTGGCGACCTACACTTCCTCCCGTACAGTGCCTCGTATGGAGCCATACCTATCGATGCCTGATAACTGTTGTTGTACGTGAACTCCACAAGAGGTAACTTCGGCTCCCAGCTGCCCTGGAAGTCAATCATGCAAGCTCGGAGTAGATCCTCAAGAATCTGTATCACCCTCTCTGACTGACCATCTGTCCGAGGATGAAATGCGGTACTGAACAGTAGCTTCGTACCCAAAGCCTGGTGAAGACTCTTCCAGAATACAGACGTAAATCTCGGATCCCTGTCTGACACGATAGACACCGGGATCCCGTGCAGCCTAACTATCTCTCTGATGTACAGCTCTGCGTACTGAGTCATGGTGAATGTCTTCTTGATCGGTAAGAAATGAGCAGACTTGGTGAGCCGATCAACGATCACCCAGATGGCATTGAATCCTCCAGTAGTCCTCGGAAGGCCGGTCACGAAATCCATAGTAATATTCTCCCATTTCCACTCGGGAATAGGGAGTGGTCTCAACTTCCCTGCAGGTCTCTGATGCTCTGCCTTGACCTGCTGACATGTCAAACACTCGGAGACAAATCGCAGGATATCCCTCTTCATGCCCGGCCACCAGTATAGTGACTGCAGATTCTTATACATCTTCGTACTCCCTGGATGGATGGAATACGGAGTGTTGTGGGCCTCACTCAGGATATCTGCTCGAAGAGAATCACTGTCAGGAACCCATAGGCGGTCCCTATATCTGACTATGCCATCCACAACTGCGTACAGTCTCTGGCCTTTAGTCTCGTCTCTCTGTCTCCACTTCTGTAGCTGCTCATCAGAAGTCTGCCCTGCTCGGATTCTGTCCCTCAGAGTCGGCTGTACTGTCAGAGTAGCAAGATTTGGGGCCTCACCCCTGGCATAAACTGCAAGCTCAAACTTCTGAATCTCAGCCTGTAGCGGTCTCTGCACTGACAGATGGGCAATCACTGCGTGCTTCCTGCTCAGAGCGTCTGCGACCACATTAGCCTTACCCGGATGGTAGCTAATATCACAATCATAATCCTTAAGCAGCTCAAGCCACCTCCTCTGTCGCATATTCAGTTCCTTCTGAGTGAAGAAGTACTTCAGGCTTTTATGATCTGTGAAAATCCTGCACTTCTTCCCATACAGATAGTGTCTCCAGACCTTCAGGGCAAATACCACTGCTGCTAGCTCGAGTTCATGAGTCGAATAATTCTTCTCATGAACCTTCAGTTTTCTGGACGCATAGGCTATCACTCTGTCCTGCTGCATCAGAACTGCGCCCAAACCAAGCTTCGATGCATCTGTATATACTACAAACTCTCCCTGCCCTGATGGCATGGCTAGCATTGGCGCTGTGGTCAAGGCCTGCTTCAGTCTGTCAAAGCTCTCCTGGCACTCTGGTCCCCAAACAAACTTGGCGTTCTTCTTCGTCAAAGCGGTCATAGGCACCGCAATAGAAGAGAAGCCCTGGATGAACTTCCTGTAATAACCTGCCAATCCCAAGAAACTACGGATCTCTGTTACGCTCTTCGGAACTGGCCAATCTCTGACTGCCTCTACTTTACTGGGGTCGACCTCTATGCCATCCTGAGATACGATGTTGCCCAAAAATGTCACTCTGTCGAGCCAGAACTCACACTTGCTGAACTTGGCATACAGTCGTTTATCCTGTAGAGTCTGCAATACATGTCCTCAGATGATGACTGTGCTCCTCCCTGCTCTTCGAATAGATCAGGATATCATCAATGAACACTATGACGAACTGATCCAAGAATGGCTGGAATACGCGATTCATGAGATCCATGAAGATCGCTGGCGCGTTCGTCAAACCGAAGGGCATCACCAAGAACTCATAGTGCCCATAACGCGTCCGGAAAGCTGTCTTATGCACATCTGACTCTCTCACCTTCAGCTGGTGGTATCCGGATCGAAGGTCTATCTTGGAGAACACTGAGGCTCCCTGAAGCTGATCAAATAAGTCTTCGATCCTAGGCAATGGATATTTATTCTTCACTGTAACCATGTTCAGCTCTCGGTAGTCAATGCACAGACGCATGCTGCCATCCTTCTTCTTAACAAATAGCACTGGCGCGCCCCATGGAGAAAAAACTAGGGCGAACGAAACCCTTATCCAGCAGATCCTGAATCTGATCCTTGAGCTCTTTCATCTCTGTAGGAGCTAATCGGTAGGGTGCCTTAGATATCGGCAATGTCCCTGGCATGAGCTCAATAGAGAATTCCACTTCTCGGTCTGGTGGAATGCCTGAAACATCGTCAGGGAACACGCTCGAGAACTCTCTGACCACATTTACATCCTCCAGCCTCTGACTGACTGGCTCCGACACCGATACTATGCTGGCTAAAAATGCCTGGCATCCTCTCTTAATAAGCTTCCTCGCACACATGCAGGAAATGACGTGCGGGAACTGCTGATGCCTAGCTGTCCTCAAATACAAACGGCTTCCCACTGGGAGGTCTAACAGACACCGACCTCTGGCGGAAATCTATGACTGCTCCATGAGAAGAGAGCCAGTCCATGCCCAGTATGATATCAAACTCTGGCAGCGGTAGTACTATCAGATCTGCCCGTACTGCTTTCTGCTGTAACCTGAGCTCTAATTCTCGCACTATTCGGGATGTGAACATCTGATCCCCGGATGGAATTGATACCCTGAATCCTGAATCCATCGCTACTATCATGATCCCTAGTCGCTTCACGAAAGATTCAGATATAAACGAATGCGTAGCCCCTGAGTCTAGCAATGCATGCGTGGCTACACCTGCAATATATATCCTCTCTGCGACAAATCATACCATCAAGTCTAATATTGTTGAACAATAAGGATTCCTTATCGGCAGTTAACCCAAAATTCCCTAAAATTTGAAATTCACCCTCAGAAAAGTCAAAAATTGCAAATTAACCCCCTTAAAGTTCGAAGATAGTACCATGCCCCTTCAAATTTTCGAAAACTGCAACAAGACCCTAACCTCCTATTCGAACTTAACCCCAAAATCAACGAAATCTCGAAAATTAACATCAAATTACTCCTCAAAATTGCATGAATTCGAAAATGATCTCAAACTAGGTAGAACATGCATCCTAATTTTTTCTATGTTAACGGTCCCAATAGTCAAATCACATAATGATCAAACAATTACAGGCAATAAAAATCATAAAAAATTAGACTTAATCGTAAAAGTTACCAGTGATCAGCGTAGAGTCGGGCTCCGCCTCAGCCTCCTCGGCATGCATCACATATGCCCTGCCGGTGGTGGGACCCTTGTTCCGAGGGCAATCTGCAGCCTTATGCCCCTCTTGTTTGCATATGAAGCACCTGTAGGTGCCTCACATGCATTTGCCGTAATGATATTTGCCGCACTGTGGGCATGGTGGTCCCCCCTCCTGTCTAGGAGCCCCTGGTGCCTGGGGTGGTCTCTGCTGTCCCTGGGGCTTCTGCTGCCCCTGCTGTCTAGATGGCCCTGAAAACTGCTTCTTATGTGGCTGCACACTGGACTGAGTCTGATGCCGCTTCCGCTGCATCTCCAAATCTATGTCTCGCAATGCCTGCTCTGCCTGAAAAGCGCAAGCAGTAGCCTCATCATAACTCGTCGGCCTCATCAGCATGACGTCACGGCGGAGTGTGGGTCTCAGTCCATCCAGGAAATGCCTCAGCTTCTGGGCGGCATCCCCTGCTATCATGGGCACAAAGTGGCAGCCCCTGTCAAACTTGCGGATGAACTCCGCCACTGATAAATCTGTCTGCCTGAGGCTCATGAACTCCCTCGTCAGGCGGCTCCTGACGTCCGCCGGGAAATACTTCCCGAAAAACATCTCCCTGAATCTGGCCCATGTGAGAGTAGCCACATCCACAGCTTGTGCGGCTCCCTCCCACCACAGGGACGCATCATCCCTCAGCATATAGATGGCACACCTGGCCCGGTCGCCATCCCTCATACCCAGATAATCAAAATGAAACTCCAACGACCTGATCCATCCCTCTGCAACAAACGGATCGGTAGTACCCCCGAACTCCTTCGGGTTGAGCCTACGGAACTGCTCAAAGATGTCGGTCTGCTGTATAGGAGTCTGTTGAACCTGCTCCAAAAGTCTAGCCATAACCTCTAAGACTCGGGTAGCGGGGTCCCTTGGCGGTGGTGGTGGAGGACCCCTGCCACCCTCTGGAATATCGTCCACCCTGACCATCCTAGGCTCACGTCTGGGAGGCATATCTGAATACAGTCCAATCAACACGTAACCCATCATGCAATTAATCTAGTTTTGAAATTAATGAACTTTAAATCATAAAACAGTTAAACATAAGCAGTAACTCATCAAAATGCATAAATCATGAAATCATGCATGTGATAACAATACACCATTTTAAATAGTAAAATCGTAAACCTCACAGACTTGAGGCTTTGAAGACTGAGCGGCAGAAGCTGGCGGTGGTATAACCCTATACAGGACCCTTGCTCTGATACCAACTGAAACGTCTGCTCGTTTTAAAATGCGGAACTATTTTTTTTTTTTTTTGAGCTATCATTTTAAAAATAACATTTAAAAGGATCATATTTATTTAGCAATGAAAATATCGCAATTAAAAATAACAAATATCAATGTAAATGTAAATTAGTAAAAATCATGAAAATCCTCAACGTAAATAAAATGTTTAACTCCTCTCCAAAAATCATCACTCAAAATGCGGAAAAACATGCGGTCCTCGGGTTATGTCACCGCACCAGGACTGCCTACTTAGAGTTCAGCACCTCCTGTCTCCAGCTCGACATGCTCACCTGCATCACACACGCCTAGTGAGTCTATAGACTCCACACGCCTGTACCAGTAGTAACGAATACATATACGTAGCACGCAGCAGTGAAAAATAACATAATGAACATACATTTTATGTCAGCAGTAAAATCGTATACATAAACGTGTCCTGTCAAAGCATGGTAAAAATCATAGCATGTATAATCGTATCAGCATATACGTGTTAAATTTCTTAATTTGAATTCCGTTCATTAGCTGTGACTTTCGTATCATCGTGTCATCATGTCAGTCGATGGATCCATCTACGTGTAACCGCGGTACCCGGCGGCGAGGGACATCAGCGACGGCATTACCCGCCCACTGAGCCCGGGCCTTACATGTCATCGTGTCATCGTGTTAGTCACAACTAAATCACTTCCTTCAAAACGTGTCATCATGTTCATAACTTAATAAAAAGAATGCGTATACATAATTTTTCCTTTAAACCAAGCATGCACCATAATTATCATAATAGCGTAAAAATCATAAACATGATGCATAAACATTTAAAATATCATGATTTGTGCTCAGGGCGCTGCCAGGACCAAATTCTCACCCGAGACGCAAAATGACCATTTTGCCCCTGGAAACCCAAAAATTTTCGTCTCACCCCTGAACCTCTAAAATTGACCCGAAGCTTACCAAACTCCTTAAAATGTCCCAAAACATTTTTAAAAGCGTTCTTAGACGTAAACTTGAGCCCATTTTACAACTTATCCAATTCGTTTTAAATCTTGGACCGAGGTCTCGGTTCTATCCCGAATCGACTCAAAACTTACCCAAATTCTTCCCAACATTTTGTTATATCTTAAAAACACTCTAAAGGTCTTAACATCTTAAAATTAGCCTAATCTAATACGTCTAAAATTCCAGAACTCACCAAACCACTCGGCCCTTCCTTATTTGCCCTCCACAACCGTCACTTTCCCAAGAACTCACGTCCTAGCCTACCTCGACGACACCAGCCCCGATCTAAGCCCTCTAAGACCTAGCCCCGACCCTAAAGAACACCCTGAACCAACACCGCTGCCCCCATGCAGCCTACCCGCTGAAACCGAACACAAGAACCCAAAGCATCTCCCACGCGATCTCCTCTCTACATGTTGCGATCTACTCTCCCAGGTGGTTCCAGAGCGTGCCGAGCCCTCCCGAGCCTTGTCTCAGATCCTCAAGGATCTAATCCATGGCTCATATCAGTCCTTGTGTTGCTAGATCGGTCCTTGGCACGCGATCTACCCCAAAACCGGGACAAACTCCTTGCTGCCTTAACCATCCTTAGCGTACAGCCCCTACAACTCAAACCCAACCTAATGACAGAATAACCTTGGCATAAAGAACACCTCAGCATGCCACATGACAGCCCCCTTGCAACAATATCAAGGAATTAGTGAGTAGAAATCAAGAAAGTGCAAGAACATAAGTATGAACCGAAAATTCTTCATGAACTAAGCTAGATCTGAATTGTCATGCATGAATACATTCTCCAGCATATAAAAAAAAACGTGTTTGATGCAGCAAGAGATAATACAAAGCGTGCCTTAAGTTTCGAGAGGAAGAACAAGACAAAACCGATGGGGACCTCTAGTTGCAAATGGTGAAACCGATTGGTCCTCAAGATGAATGATGAAGCTGATGGAAATTAATGAATTCAGAAGGGTGTCGGCTGGTTTGGGGAGTAAAAGATTAGGTTTAGGGTTAAACGGTTGATTAGAGGTCTAATTATATGGATAATAATTAGTTAATGGGTCACAAATTGCATCTTAAAGGTTTTTAAAAAGGTTTAAGCCCAATAAGCTTAAAAGTAGGCCCATTAAATCCAAACGCACTCCCGGAAAATATTTGTGTTTAAAAGATTTTGAAAATGTTAGCCGGACCCTTAAAAAGTCCCCCGATTCGATAAAATTTGAGCACCGATAAAAATAAAAATCATGCGGGTAAAAATACCCAAAAATTATCATTTTTGAAAAATACACTTAGAAATGCTTTAACTTAATTTATAAGAATAAATCGTGTAATAAAATAATTAGGCACATAATAAAAATAAAAATCCTAGGTTTCATGCACTTAGGTTTCGCGAATTAAATTTCTGGACCTCACAAATATTCTCAGAAGAATAAGTTATAACACTCAAAGTTACAAAACTGAATTATTGGATAAAGTCTTCCGTACCAACAATATCTGATTTGTCAAAAATCCGCGAGAACTACCTACAGTGTACGAATTGTCAGAAATGACAATGACATGAAAAAGACGGGATTAACGACTACCATATTTAGAACGAATATAATATTTGATTTTACTGATCTTGAATCTAAGTATATAAATAGAAGAACTTATAAATCAGTTACATTCTCTGGAATCATCGCATAAGATTAAAGATTTTATTAGTCCAAATTCTTTCAAGATTTTTTCGTACACATTTAACTATTATATCAGATCATTGAGAATCAATATGTACTTAGTATTTTCATTTTGAAATATTTGTAAACTGACACTTAGTGTACTGTTCATTGTTGTTTAAATAAGTAAGCTAAACTAGGAATTTCAGTTAGGTAGTGATAAAGTCCTCCTGAATCGTGTTGTTATAAAAAGTTGTAATATCCAAAGCCTTCCAATGAATATCCATCTCACAAGGAATAAGAGGTGAAATAAGGGTTATTCAAATCTCCGAACATCTAGAAACTTCTTTGTGTTATTTACATTTCAGTATGCTTACCCCTTGATAACCCAAATGTTTTTTTACTTGACCATTTTTTAGTGTTCAATTTGTCAGCTTAGCTTCTTTCAGCACATAGCTTATCTGATCAGCCAACTGACATTGACTTGACAAGAATTACTAGATTCAAAGTTGTTAACATAGTCGAATTTTTGGACAAACCGGTGTGATTGTTTATCAAACCTCTTCTAACCAATCACTATGTCCTAACATGGTTAACTAGTCCCACAATGTGATCTTTTCACAAAAAAAAAAAAAACCTATTCTTATAATTTAAGGGACAGTTATGGTGAAATTAATCTGTTTGTGTTAATATTTTATTTAAATTCTGATAGAAATCCCGAGGTTCCCTTCATCTCTATCTATTATAATATGAGAAAGAGGAAACACCTGTAACGGTAATCTCTTCACTCGTATACATATAACTGAGATATATTTGTTTACCAAAAAAATAAATTCACAAGTTTTGGAAAATGCCAGTAATATGGGACACATTGGTATCAAATTTGGCATAGATTTTGGTCTTCTATAATTCCCAAGTCATGTGTCCCTCGTACAGCAATTTTGAAAACACAATGTGCCAACTACTCGAGTAAACAAATTATGAAATTATTTTATTTTTAACATATTCTACACATAGGGCTGGATCCGTGTATGTATACATGGATTTTTACTATTATATTGTTCTCACCTAATATTTGTAATTTTGTTATTGGTGCTCCTAAACCCAATTTGGGTTTGTTCGATTATAGCACATGATTTAATAACTACAAGAAAAGTCGTGTCATTTTTCAATATGTTGCCATGCATTGGTAGAGTGGAACAAATCTTCAGTTTGCGATTCTATCGTGCCTGTATTGTGGTTTATTGATGTTTTTCAAATTTATTTGAATTATAAAATCGAACTTATAATTGATTAAAAGTATCTCTCTTGTTATACGGTCTCACGAATCTTTATCTTTGAGACGGGTCAACTCTATCGATATTCACAATAAAAAATATTACTCTTAGCATAAAAAGTAATCTTTTTTCATCGATGACCCAAATAAGATATTCATCTCACGAAATACGATATATGAGACTGTGTCATACAAGTTATTGGCATTGATTAAAGCATGCATTTGAATCGATAGTCCTTCATTTAGTGTTAGATAAATTAGTGAAGATATATCATAAAATGTAATTATTTAATAAATACTTTTAAAAAAGAGACGAATTCTTCAACTAATTAATAAATTAAAAATTTACTGATAAATATTTTGAATTAATACATCATAAAAAATGTACTATAAAGTTAATTAACTTTAATTTGTGTGGGTCTGCCTATTGATTAATAGGAGAAAAAATTTAGAAGCTGAAGTATTTAAGGGAGGGTTACATACAATCCAATGGGTTTTATGTGAAAGAAAATGGGCGGAAGAGAGGGTGGCGCGTCGTGGAATTTCAAGAGAGCCGCCAAGAAAATCTTTGTGCAGACGTGTGGCTGTTTTTGCTACGGACAGCAGCAATCCAATGCTGTTCACACCTCCGCTGTATGTATATTCTCTCTCTCTCTCTCTCTCTCTCTCTCTCTCTCTCTCACACACGGTAGAAGGTGCTATGATGCTTAGTTTGACAAAGAATGGTTTCTTTGATACTTACTATCCATGTTTTTTGATTTTTTGTGTGCGCACACAAATATGTTCGTTTTAAAGTTTTTGTGGTTCGCCGAATGAATCATGCTTTTCACCAGGAAAATCGAGAGGGAAATATTTCTTGCAAGAAAATATCATCGGAGATCACTGGAAAAAGCGATGCAAGCACTACTTCCTATAAGGTGTCTTTTTTGTCATCTTTAATGTTGTACTGTTTCTTGATGCATCTATTTCAACCTATGGTTAAATCTTGTGTTGCTGGAGAATCTTGATTCTGTCTGTCATGATTATTGTCTTTTATTGTTTGGTACATCTAACTTTTGGATTCCACGTGGCCCTTTTGAATTCTTGCAGAACATGTGCTCAATATGTCTTGATCCCTTAAATTACAGCTCAGGCCAAGCAATATTTACGGCGCAATGCTCCCATGCCTTCCATTTTTCTTGCATCTCCTCAAATGTTCGCCATGGTAGTGTCACTTGCCCCATCTGCCGTGCTCGATGGACGCAGCTACCTCGCAACCTCAATGCCAGTTGGTCCATCCAGGACAATAAGACAGATCCCGTTTTACAGATTCTTGATGAATATATTGCCAATTCTCGGGAGCACAGGCGGTCCTTTCTTCTGCAATCTTCTCATTATGACGATGTCGATCCAGCAGTCTACCCTGACCACACAAGTGATCAACCCCGTCTTGACATTATCTCTACCCCATCCTATCCTGGATTATTGCTGGCACCAAATTCTTGAATCGTCTTCGTGCCTCTATATTGTGGGATAACATCAAACCATTTATCTAGCCCCGCATCAATTACATGATTTCAAAAATATTCCCCAAGAAACCAAGCTTATCTTCGGGCAAGATTAGCACATCAACCTGCAGCTGATTTGGTCTTGGTGACAAGCCCAAATGGACCACATATCAGACTTGTGAAGTAATCTATGGCGTGCTTGTATCCTTATTGCATCCCATCGATCATTTAGCCATTAAGACTTGCGCTAACGCCACATCTCCAGTTTTTCCCTTCATCGTTGGTCTTTACTCGAGAATTGGGCTGCATTAAAGTCATTGATCTCCTACTCTATATCTGGCAAAATTCATCCAATGAAAGGGCTAAAGAAAGGAGTAAAGATACTCGGAAGGTGAATGCATTAGAATGGGTGAAATTTATATCTCACGGCAGAGAAAATAGGTAGCACCACAGAAGGAAGGATTAGCGGTACTGTAAACAGTTGGGATTACCGTAATACTTCATGTCTAGAAAGAAGATCGGCCCAGCATTTGCATGTCTATAGGCTGTAGATTATTTTGCATAACATTCCCAACGATTTCAGTGCTTTTACTATATTATTACAGTGTTATTATCGCTTTTTTTTGGTGGTTTGGAAAGCACAGAGAGTTTCACTTATCGGGTAATATTGGCAATCATGCCCTCCTATTGCTACATACCTTTGACCAAATATAGCTTAAAGACAGCATTTATCGCTACAGTTTGAATGATATGTTTTCTTGGTTTGCTCTTTCTCATTCGATGTAGATTTAGAGGAACCTATGAAGAGAGCTTCACCAACGATCGTAACTTATTTGAAATTGAGTTTTGTCCTTTGCCAGCTGAACAAAGAAAATAAATAAATATTAAAAATTTCAACTAGTGCCACGCAATTGAATTTGAAGTGATGCTACAAGGGGCAAAAGGAGTTTTCGAACGAGTAGAAAATTTTGGAAACAATGAGAAAGGTACAATGTGACAATTGGATCATACAAATGGGATCACATTGGAATACTAGGGAATCTAGGAAAGCCGAAACGGATATACGACTCATAATATCTGAAAGTTCACCTCCTTTAAGAAGAGAATTTCTAAAACTAAATCTTAATGTGCTAACAAGTATGGAGCCCCTATAAGATTTTATGACCGAATCAGGCGTGTAATTTCAGAATCTAACATACAAAGTGGCAAATGTGATGCCAGTAACATGCACCATAATGAACTACATGCTGGTACCTGAGACTTTTTCAATCTGAGTGTCTTTATCCCGAAGAATGATCAATATGCTCGTTAATCAAGAACAGTGAATGCTGCGGCGGCGGCTGGTAAGAAGGGCTGAAGCTTGACTTTAGTACCGAACGGGAAACAATGGTTACTGGCTCAGAAAATGCTAAAGCAGGGCTCATCCATTGCTTTTTCCCTGATCTTTCACGGGGGCTCTCAACTGGAGAAGTCACAGGACAAGTGGAACCTGGGGCTAGAGGCTCACGATTAGACAAGGATTCGTCGACAGAGAGTCTCTTAGCTGTAGAACGTTCTTTGACAACCTTGTTCAGAAACGGTGACTCAGATATTGGAGCAGGAGTTGGTGGGTCAGTTAAAATTTTATTATCAGAACCTGGGCAATTGTTGCTTGTTCCAGAAGCAGCAACAACAGAGACCGGCATATCGGTAAAAACTCCAATTAGCCGTTGTTCCTCAATTATCTTCTCTAAGTACTTTCCTCGGGATTTTATCCGTTGCTCTAACTGTCTTTGCACCTGCATAAGTCATTAACACTCTGATATGAAGACACTACTTTCACTTTTCTATCGATGCAAAAGAAACTCCTGGGAGCTTTACAAATGGCAACATCTCCCCTGCGAAAAAAAGGTAGCATTCAAGCGTATGAGAGGATGCAAAGAGGGAAACCAAAAACCAAAAGAACCAACTCTGGATTGTGGAAGAAGATCAGAGGACAAAGATCTTATACTTCAATATATTTCAGGCTAATATGCAGCCATATTAGTCTAAGCAAGTGGCAGAACTCAAAAATTTAAAGAATTTCAAATATATCTTTGCTCTTAGATAACCAGGGCATTACAAATCCAAATGATGAAGCCGAAAAGAAAATTTTTGGTCCTCTTAAGTTACGCATCTCTAAAGAATAATTTCCTCTTAGATAACTGAAGCAAATGGAGGATACCATGTAGAATTTAAGGATATCTTGTTGATGTATCTGCTAAAGACAACGAAATACCTCCAGCTACTCGTGCACTTGCGTTTGTACCTCCATCTGCAGCTTTAGCGCTTCGTTTATTTGTATTCCACTACAAGAAAAACATTATCCATGGTTCGAATGGCGGATGGAGACAATAGTATGAGAAACTGGAGTTATCACAACATCATGGAGAGAGAATCAGAAACAGTGAGTTACAAATGAAAATCAGAATGAAAAAGGAAATATCCAGCAAATGGTTGCTAAACGAGGTAAGAAACTATAGAATCGCCATCCACAACATAATTTGAGGAAAGTGTAACGAAAATGAGGAGGATCCACTCATGATGAACCATCCAAGATGGACCGCGCATCTCCAGGTTCTTTCTTCACAACTTTTTTCCCTTCTAACATAAATGAACACGGAATACAATAGTAAGAAAACGGGCAAGTGAGGGTACAATGACAATCTTAAAAAATCAGTCTAGTTTATATACAGTACAATAAAAATGTGATAACCAACCGTCAGATGAAGAATGTGGAAGCCTGAAGGTATTTGGCAAGTCGTGTCAGAGTACACATGTCCTGTAAGTCAACTCTTGACTAAAGAATTTATAGACTCAGTTGTAATAAATGATCTTTACTTTAATGGTTTTATTTCGTTTATTTGTATACTCATGCAATCGACACAGATAAATCCTTGATTATACTTCAATACAAATGAATCGTAATTCGATTTTGAAACTCATTTGTAAACACTGTATATTCTAAATTCGTTCCTAGTCCATTCAGCCGCCTAAAAATAAAGATAAAGATCGTTTGAGTTTGAGACTATCATCTGTGATCTTGTGTATTGTGTTTCATAATAAAGGGCATAGAGATGTCCAATTATACAGATGGGTAATCATATGATGATTGTAACAAACAACTCTCACTCGAACTTTCCAAGTGGTTATCATTCATCGAGAAGAAAAGTTTGTGGTTGTGATTGTACATTATTAGTCCTTACGATCCGGGACAACACTGAGACTCTACATATTAGGATTGTGATTTGACTCGTTTGCCGGCTCCATGAGGGTCACAAGGTGGCGAGATTGTGTGCAATTGCTACATGTGTAGGAGCTAGTGCATTTTAGTCGGGGATTCACCGCTCTCTTACGGGTGTGGATATCCTATATGATCTGACGAAATAGTAGTGTATGAAATCTCTGGCCAGAGTATAAGATATAGATTAGGGACAAGGGTTCTCTTGTTGTACACGCGATGACATTTTTAATATTTCATAAAAGTATCACATAACTATCGAATTTAATATGCAACCCTCGATGAACTAATAGTTGCAGATTCGATTGTGATATATGAGATGAAGAGACCATACTATATGTTAATCATATCCGATTGATTCTTACAGACACGATCAGTGATACCTATTGAATCATGTGGCGATGTTACTAAACGTTGTTACCATGATTCGATGGGTTTTATCAGAAATTGATTTCTGACATTTCATGATCAAATGTTGGTGCATGGAATAAGGCAAATTAGGGTAAGCCCGAATAAAGAAAAATGTCTTGAATTACAAAGAGTTGTGAACACATGGCTATCTATATCCCTGAACCATTAGGGTCACACAAACACTGAATCAATTGTTCCAGTTGAAAGAATAAATTCAAGGAGTTGAATTTATATAAAATTACGATACTGTAAATTAAAAGAGTTGAATTTATGATAATTAAAATTTCGAGAGAATAAATTCAAAGAGTTAAATTTATAAAATTTGAAAATTTAAATTATTAAACGCAAAGGTTAAGTTTATTAAATATTAAATTAAATGAAAATAGGGTATGCATGATGGGCTTGTAGGAGTATAAGTTGAACATGTTAAATAATTAAAGTTTTAATAGACTTTATTTAATTAGACTAATTGGACTAAAAATTGTTTGGCTGTTATTTAGGGTTTTAAAAAAGCATCCCACGCGCAGGGGAATGAAACGTCCCTTACTTAATTTTATTTTATTATAAATCATAAACTCAAAATTACTAATTTAAAATAACTTAACATTTCCATAAGTCATAATGATTTAACATTTGAAATCTCAAGTGCATAAAACCATAAATCATCAGGTATCCAAAAATCATATATCGATCTTAAAAAGATCAACTAACATCAAAATAAAGCATAAAAATCTCAATTAAATTCTTTAACAACAAACTTTTAAATATTTTATCTATCAAACTAGTGCAAAAAATAAATGTCCCTCGGGAGTGTACTGCCGCATTCGATCCACTCGAGCGTCAGCGCCTCCTTATATCATCAAATCCTACAACATTCAAACTTAATGAATCCAATAACTCAGCACGTTCTAAACATTAGTAGCAAATAATACATATACAATCAAATGCAATAAAAACCATACTTTTATTTAAAATAGCTTTTATGCATAAATAAATCGTAAATCGTAAAATCATTTAATCGTAAAGTTTTCAATCCTTTATCATTTTGGGTGAAGTCGATCCTTGAAAGTGACTAGCATTTTATCCTTTGGTCGACTGATCAGTCTTCAACTCCACATAGCCCATGGGGACGGGCACTAGGCATCGCCATCGAAATACGATCGTCGGGCTCCCTTGGGGTCTTTTCCCATAAACAGGCTCTCTCTAGGCCTTTTTTCCCTCACGACATTCCCATAAAATTGAAAGTTCATTGCTTCTTCTTAAACCAGATCCCCCACATATCATCTATCTTTTGTCACATTCAATTCACATCCCTCAAAATATTTTTTTCTTTTTCCTTTTCAAAGCATAAAATATCATTATTTTCCAAAAATAGCATTTTAACAGTAAAAATTGCATAGTTTTATCATAAATCATAAAATTCCATATTTTCATCATAAACATTTTAAAATATCATATAGCATAAGTTATTATTTTTCGGGCACTGCCAAGCCATTCGTACTACCCAGGACGCAAAATGCCAATTTTACCCTTGGACCCTAAAATTCTCGATTTTGATTTTTTCTTACTTCTATTGACTCGAGCCTATCCCAAATCATCAAATAAGCTTAAATTTTTCCTCTAGTATTTTTCTTAGACGTAAAACCGAGTTTTTCAATTTAATAACTTTATGACTAAACCATGAAGCGTTTTTAACCCGAATAAATTCAAAACTTAATATTTTCTTCCCAAATTTTAATCCTAAACTTTTCACCCTTAAACTTAACATGACACCTTAAAATACACCCATAAACATTTCTTAGACAAAAAATTAAGCTCCTCAACTAATCCCCAATTCGTTTCAAAACTTAACCATACGCCTCGGTTTTAACTCGAATCGACTCAAAACTTAACCAAACTTTAAAAAACTTGAACCATAGCTTATTAACATCTAATCATACCTTATGCAACCCAAATCAAACCATTTAAGACCTTCAAAATAGCTTAGATCGCCTATTGAATTTTCTGCACATTTGATCGAAACCTAGCCCAAGCCAACTTTCAATCCATCGAGCCTAACCCTTAACCATCATTTCCAGACCCTATGTACCCATCCTAGGACCTATACTGAACCCTTAGAACTCTACTGGGGCAGCCTCTACAGCCCTAGAACTAGCAACCTTAAACTCGCTCCCCTACAAGCCTTAAGCGACCCAAAGCGCATGCTCTTTCCCTATCCCTTACACCAGCCTTCCCTTAGCCTATCTAGGACCATGACTAGATCCCCTTTTGACCCCTGGACACTCCCCAACAGCAGCCAGCATCCACACTTCTCAAGGACACCCAAACCAAAACCATAGCCCACTACAACCCAATTTTCGTTCAACCCTCTTACCCTCATTTTCCAGCCCTTAGCTTTGCATCTATGGACCCTTAAACATGTAAAAAAGTCTCTTCCCATAACCCTATCATGGTAGCCCCTTTGTGCATCACAATCATGATTTTAGAAGCATGAAAACTCAAGTTTTATCATGTATATTCCATAAAAACTAAAATAAAAGGAGGATTTAATATTTTTCATACAAACATGATTAAACACACTTAATACAATTTGAATGATGCAAAAAGAAGGTTTAAAAACGAGCTTTTGTGTTTAAAACGCTCGAAATACGAATACCGAAACGGTGGAAGTTGGTGACGAACGGAAGACTTTTTCTATTTTTTTTCTACCCTTTTCCTTGTCAAAACCCCACCAAAAACTCACTTGGGATGCAAGGGAGTCGAGTGATTGTTGTTGGAAGGAAGAACGATGAAGAAAGTCGAAGAACAAAGCAGAAAAAAAAATCAAAAACTTCCTTGCATTCCTTCCCTTCTTCGACCGTTGGTTTCTTCCAAATTTTTACGTAACTGAGTGTGTGTTTTTGGGTGTGTTTGTGTGTGTAGGTGTTTAGGTGTGTGTGTATGTGTGGGTTTGGGTTTAAATTAATAAAAAAAAGGCTTTTTAACTTTTTAATTAGTGGGATTAACCAAAACGAGTTTTTTTAAATTAATAAATTAGGCCCATTAAAATTAATAAAATCATTAAACTTAAATTAAAAGATTTAAAATATATATTTTCAAAAATCCCCTTATAAAATTCATTAGTCCCATCAATTAATTTAAACTTGTCTTTAAAATTGCAATAATTCTTAAAATATTAAAAATAAATATTTTTTAAATAAAAATAAAAATTTAGGTTTTAAATCTTTAGCATCTTAATCGTCTCCGATCCTCTGTTTCCGCCAACCATCGATATTCATATGAAAATCTTTGAATTATGAAATCAAATAAAATTACAGAATTAATCATTATTCACTCAAAATATATCATTCATGCATCCAAAATCATTTAATTAAAAATTTTAGCAATTTAATAATTTTCATGCATGTGGTTTACGTTGACTGATTTTCGGACGTTACAAATCCTCCTCCCTTAAATAAAATTTTGTCCTCGAAATCTGTCTAGTCCTGATTATTGAAAAGCTTAGGCTCTCTCATATACTTCATACTTACTCTGATTGGCTTAAATTTTGCATTCTATCACGCTTTCACTATGTACTCTGATATGACATCTTCCATTGGTATCAATTTATACCAAACTTCTTGATCTCAAGGAAATAAAAATCTTAACTAACTCTACATCCTCTACTCGTTATAAATCATAAACTTCCTTAAGTTATTTTATCTGGGATAATACTCATTTTCGTCATTTTCGTTAACCGCTTTTCTCATTTCAGTCCCTCATGATTTTTGACTGCTTAAATAATCCTTAATTTTTTCAAAATATTCCCGAATTGGTCCCTACCGTTATCCTGACGTTAAGATTAACGTTGACTCCTTTACCTTTTACTCCTAAACTAAGTAAAAGAACAAAATCCTGAACACAGATAATTTTATCCAGAAGGGAACTTGTCACGGCTTAGCTTGAAATTGAGACACATCTTGCAATCAGAAGGAAGACTGACTGCTAATGATCATTTATCTTCCAGCATAATTTTGTTGAAGTACAATTTAAACAAATCTAATCTAACCACAAACTTTTCCTTCACGTGATCATGTAGCAACATTAGAAACCATGAACCAAGAATGACTTAAAACTTAATAATTGTCATTTACAAGCACTGCCGTGGAATCTACACTCAAAAGCAAAACAACGATAAGTACATTGCAGTAACAAAAAAGCAAACATCATCGACCACACACGCACACATACACAGTAAAAATTCTAGAGAACACCAAGAGAGGTAACATCTCAAGGATGATTTCGGCTCTTTCACAACGATTGTAGCTGCCCTGCAGAAGTTTTCACGTGAGAGTGCATATCCAGCCAATCACTCTGCGACAGTGGAACTTTATGGTGTCTCTAGTGTGTCTCTAGATGCACAATGCCGCTCTTATCTGATCCAGCACAAATCTCGTGTTCATTCCTAATTGCTTCTCTTTTTCAGAAAATACAAGCATGTTGTAATCTTATTCAGGAACATCATCATCAGATTGAATAACAGTCAGTAACGAATATTTCACCCTGAGGGAGATCCTCCCTTTTTCAACCATAAGTTTTGCACCAGAAACAACCCAATAACCAGGTGGTTCTTGTGGCCCTCTCATCATTTCTGTCGTATCAACAAACTTCACGAGTTTGGGAGCTTGGACAGGAGTAGGAGGGCCTCCAGGGTAAACTGCAGAAGTTATGGAATCTTTTACTCCTTTAACGTTGACTCCTTAAGATTAACGTCGACTCCTTTACCTTTTACTCCCAAACTTTACCTTTGTAATGGAATCAATGAATCTGGAATTGCTACATTTTCTTCGAGTTCGACATTCCCTTCCATTGTTTGATTTGGGGATTAGGGTTCTTGTACAGGTGGGGGAGTAATTTTGAAAAGAAATACTCGACTGACTGCCCTCATAAACAAATGATCATGTGAGTGGCACGTGATATGAGTCAACGTTAATCTTAACGTCAGGATAACAGTAGGGACCAATTCGGGAATATTTTGAAAACATGAAAGATTATTTAAGCAGTCAAAAATCATGAGGGACTGAAATGGGAAAATCGGTTAACGAAAAGGACGAAAATGGGTATTATCCCTATTTTATCTTTTCAAAGATTAATTAATTGATAACTTTACCTTAAGTAATCCTGATAGTATAATTTAATTCCCCAAAATATATTATTATTGGCAAACCCAATTTTGATCCCTAGTCATCATATAATATCCATGATTATAAAACACCTTAATGACTGATACTTACTAAAGCATCATTCATGTGTATGCCAAACATATTGTCCTTAATATCATCATCAATATACATTTGTTTTCTTAAATCTCAAGCATTACAAGTACTTAAACAGTTTAAGCCTATCGAGTCACAACTTCCTACATAGTATAACGTTTGAAACATGCAATCCTAAATCACCAAGTTCAATTCACCTCAACTTAGTCTTAGGTAGTGCAAAACTTGAGATATGCAAAACCAAATTCTCCTCACGTCTCCGAAGCATAACTGTACACGTTGTCCAAACCACGTAACCAACATGCATTTAATTAATTTTAAAATATGACTAACCTCCAAATTCGTGTATCATAAAAGCATTTAAAGTTCAGCATATAAAATTTTAGAGCAGTAAAACTCACAGACTTGAGGCGTTACTTCTTGAGCTTCTCGGAGTGACAGTAACACAACCTTTTGGGGATCCTTGGCTCTGATACCAACTGAAATGTCCCCTACTTAAATTTTTTTTTATAAATCAAAAACTCAAAAATTACTAATTTAAAATAACTTAACATTTCCATAAGTCATAATGATTTAACATTTGAAATCTCAAGTGCATAAAACCCTAAATCGTCAGTTAACCAAAAATCCTACATCGACTTTTAAAAATATCAACTAATATCAAAATAAAGCATAAAAATCTCTACTAAATTCTTTAACAATAATCTTTTAAATATTTTATCTATCAAGCTAGTGCGGAAAATAAATGTCCCTCGAGAGTATAATGCTGCATTCGATCCACTCAAGCATCAGTGCCTCCTTATATCATCAAATCATGCAACATTCAAATCTAATGAGCATAATGACTCAGCGGGTTTTTTAAAAAATAATATAATTTTTCAAATTAATTTCAAAAATAATTTTAAAAAAAAATGTTTGCAAAACTAACACAATCCCTGCTCGAAGCACGGACGCTGCAAACGTGTGCTCCACGTCGACAGAATATTTAGTGACGGAATTTATATCAAAACTGTCGCAAAAGTTAAATTAGCGACGATTTTGTAAAACCGTCGCTAAAATTGCATCAGCGACGGTTTATAAACGGTCGCCAATCTTAGCGACCGTTTATACACCGTCGCTAAATTTAGCGACGATTTAAAATCCGTCGCTATGCCTGGAGCCCGCCCTAATTCAAGGTTCTGGTGAGAGAAAACAATATTTTCATACTCGATAAATTATAAATTGATCAAATATATCAAATGAAAATACCCGACATCTTTCCCTATGCTCTGACGCGAAGGGCGAATATGTAACGAACCGTATTCTACACTACTTAAAATTTGCGGAAAAATTAAAAATTTTCTTAAATAAAACATTCATACGGTCGTCACTCAACATTCATAAAAATAAATCTCACAATCATCCGTTACCAATAAAATTTTGCTAAAATAAACTGTCTCAAAACGTCTCACGTTCAAATCAAAACATCAGAGTATTTTAAAAATTTGCATAAACATAAACTTGGGGTCCTCGGGTTTAGCCTGCCACTCAGCCCAAGCCTGCCCCTTGGTCATCACCTCCCGTCTCCTCAACATAGTCACCTGCATCGATCAAGTCTAGTGAGTCTAAAGACTCAACACGTATAAACTGGAATAACGAGTACTACATAATAAGATCGCATGCAACTTTAAAATAGGACATACATAATTGAAACTTGAACTTGCGCATTAAAACTTGAACATACGTACATACATACTTCGACGTGCCATAACTCAAACTTTCATAAACATACTGCATACGTAAACATAAATAACGTCATCATTTTTGCGTAGAGGATGTTTCAAAGCAAGTGACCCATAACGTAAAAGAGCCTGATCAGACTATACCACAGTACTGGGCTGACATGGACGTATCCACTGCCGCATACATAAGATCCCTGTTCATAATTTAACAGGCCAGTTGATCCACGTTCATAATTTAACGCTTCACAACCACGATCTAACCCGTTCATAATTTAACGGGCGGATTGGTCCCCGTTCATAATTTAACGATTTCCAATCCTAACATAACTTGGTCACAAGACATTTAGCATACCTCAAAAACTTAACATATTTTATTGCACGTCATACATACTTACTTGGCGTTGAGGGATTCGTTGGACTTCGATCGGGGCCGTTGCTGCAACATACTAACATAAACTTGTATGCTCAACTCACATAACTTAACGTAGAAATCATACTTACTCTCGAGTTCGATCATTACTTAGGACGTTCTAAAATTTCCCATGACACGACCTCGATAATCCTTGCCCTAAATCATGACATCAACCTCAAAAAAAACTATATTATTTTTCCCAAAAATAGAAGGACACGGACCCCGTACCTACATCCGTGTAGGGGTCCGTGTAGGTACTGGAAGTAGACACCGAAAGGAAGCAAAGGCACGGACCCCGTGTCAGGGTCCGGGTGAGGGTCCGTGTAGGCACTGGAAAAAGACAATAAGTGAAACCCAAAGGCACGGACCCCGTGCCCTCATCCGTGTAGGGGTCCGTGTAGATACTGGAAAAAGACGTCGAGGAGAAAACAAAGGCACGGACCCCGTGTCAGGGTCCGTGTACGGGTCCGTGTACCCACTGTGATCGCGAACTTACGAAAATTCTGAACACCCAATGCTTATCCTTCTAGACTCGATTATACGGACCAAGCACAACACCTCGAGACTCATCCTAGCATACCATAACATAAACCCAAATTGTACAAACGTTTCAAAACAACAGTGTTCGCTCTACGACACCCACGACCCAAAATATGGCAATTGACATCAAACTGTCTCCTACGACTTCCAATTAGCTCGAGTGCCTATCGACATGAAACGTAACCTCAAAAACACTCTTAACATCATTACTAACATACCCGTACGCAGCAACAATCGCCCGTCGATTTCCAACGAAGCCTGCAACTTAAAACTTCAAGAAACGTATCAATAACATAATTTTCTTAAATTTCAGTTTGCGCAGTTGCACGGAAAATATCATAACTCACTCATTTTTCGTCCAAAAATTTCGAATCATATATCAAATCGAAGGTATCGAAAATTTCTACATTTTTTCCGTTGAAAGTTTTCCCAAAATATGAACGGAATAATCGCAGTTTTGACATGAACAGTAAAAACGAGTTTTAGATCTAAAAATTTTCCTTCGCAATTGATCCGATTCATGATCCGCTTAAACTACTATCATCATACATAACTTTTACGCATAAAACAATGCAATACAATATATGACTTGATCGACACAGCAAGAACAGATTATACGTGCCTTTTTGATATTTAAAAGTACCGTACGACGACACCGAAGCGGAGATGGAGCGAGGCTTGATCCGGGACGATTGTGACGCTAAAATTCTTTGAAGAAAATTCACAAAGCTTGCTGGAAAAGTTCAGAGGAGGGGGCGGCTGCTATGGGGAGAAAAACCCTAGAATTTTCTCTCTTAAAAATATAAAATCTGAAACGTAAGGTGAGTGTGTGTGTTTAGTGTGTGTAAAAACGTGTAATTGTGTGTGAGTGTGTGTAACGTGTGTGTGTGTTTTAATTAGGAGAAACTCTAGCTAAATAGACTATTTAAAATACTAATAAAAGTTAACACACACTAATTTAATCAAACTCTACAATTAAAATAATTACACACCAATTTTAAAAGTTTCAAACTCTTGAATATCTAAATACACAATAATGTTTTAAAATATTAAAACTTGATAACTTAATAAATTTCCCCATCCTCAACTTAAAATAAAATACCACATTTTAAATTGCCAAAAATCGTCACCGGGTCTTTTCCTCAATCCCGCTTCGAATAATCGCCTGAAACATGAAACTCGAAAAACGTTTTAACGTGCATCGCATAAACATAATTAATTTAAAATAATGCATTTAAATAAATCATGCATCGCCGAAACTCATTTAAAATTAATTTAAATGATTTAATAATTAAATGAATGCATGGGTTATACGTGTATTAAATTTGGGCACTACAGTTCCTCCCCCACTTATAAAAATTTCGTCCTCGAAATTAAGTCTTACCGAATAACTCCGGGTAGCGAAGTCTCATGTCGGCCTCTGATTCCCAAGTGGCTTCTTCCACCGATTGATTCAGCCATTGAACTTTGACCAACTTGGTCGTCTTGTTCCGAAGTCTGCGCTCCTGTCTGTCTAGGATTTGGACTGGTTTCTCCTCGTAAGACAGGTCTGGAGTCAACTGCAGTGGCTCATAACTCAGAACATGAGAAGGATTAGCCAAATATTTTCTTAGCATCGAGACATGGAACACATTGTGCACCCCGGCCAGATTCGGCGGAAGGGCTACACGATACGCTAGCGTCCCAACTCTGTCCAAGATCTCAAACGGTCCAATAAACCTCGGACTCAACTTGCCTCTCTTTCCAAATCTCATAACACCCTTCATAGGTGCTATCTTGACGAAAACGTGATCACCCACTGAAAATTCGAGATCTCTCCTCCTCTTATCAGCATAACTCTTCTGACGGCTCTGGGCGGTCTTCATTCTGTCCCGAATCTTGACCACCACGTCTCCAGTCTGCTGAACTATTTCTGGGCCAAGTTCTGTCCTCTCACCAACTTCATCCCAATGAACTGGTGATCTGCACTTCCTCCCGTACAACGCCTCATAGGGAGCCATACCAATAGATGCTTGGAAGCTGTTGTTGTATGTGAACTCCACTAGAGGTAGTCTAGACTCCCAAGTTCCTTGAAAATCAATCATGCACGCCCTTAGCAAGTCCTCTAAAACTTGAATCACTCGCTCAGACTGGCCATCTGTCTGCGGGTGAAACGCTGTACTGAAAAGCAACTTCGTTCCCATGGCTGCATGTAAGCTCTTCCAGAAGGACGATGTAAACCTCGGGTCCCTGTCGGACACAATAGAGACTGGGAAACCATGCAACCGGACGATCTCCTGGATATAAAGATCCGCATACTGGGTCATGGAGAAAGTCGTCTTCACTGGCAGGAAATGCGCTGATTTAGTGAGTCGGTCCACTATAACCCAAATAGAATTTGATCCTCTGACTGATCTCGGCAACCCAACAACAAAATCCATAGTAATGTTCTCCCACTTCCACTCAGGGATGGGGAGTGACTTTACCAACCCTGCTGGTCTCTGATGTTCAGCTTTTACTTGCTGACAAGTGAGACATTCTGATACGAACCTACGGATGTCTCGCTTCATCCCTGGCCACCAATACAATAACTGAAGGTCTTTGTACATCTTGGTGCCTCCTGGGTGAATGGAATACGGAGATGCGTGTGCCTCTGTCAAAATATCATGTCTGATCGAACCAACACTAGGCACCCACATTCTACCTCTGTATCTCACAATGCCGTCTGAAACTGTGTACAGCACACTGCCCTTGGCTTCGTCTTTCAGTCTCCATTTCTGTAACTGCTCATCTGAAGACTGACCTGCTCGGATTCGGTCTAGCAAATCAGATTTGACTGTCAGATTAGACAGCCTAGGAGCCTTGCCATCACGATAAATCTCTAGACCAAACTTCTGAATCTCCGACTGTAGTGGTCTCTGAGCTGTCAACTGAGCTACCACTGCCACTTTTCTGCTCAAGGCGTCTGCGACAACATTAGCTTTTCCCGGATAGTAGCTAATCTCGCAGTTGTAATCTTTCACAAGTTCTAACCACCGTCTCTGTCTCATATTCAACTCTTTCTGCGTGAAGAAATATTTGAGACTCTTGTGGTCGGTGAAAATCTGGCATTTCTCGCCGTATAGTAGTGTCTCCAAATTTTCAATGCAAAGACAACGGCGGCTAATTCCAAATCGTGAGTCGAGTAGTTCTTCTCATGCACCTTTAACTGTCTGGAAGCATAAGCTATGACCCGACCTTGCTGCATCAACACTGCGCCTAATCCGAGCTTAGATGCATCGGTATAAAGCACAAACTCGCCTTGCCCTGTCGGCATGGCTAGCACTGGCGCTGAAATAAGAGCTTGCTTCAAGGTGTCGAAGCTCTTCTGGCATTCCTTGCTCCACACAAACTTTGCATTTTTCTTGGTTAGTGAGGTGAGCGGCACTGCTATGGACGAAAATCCCTTAATAAACTTACGGTAATAGCCTGCTAAACCCAAAAAGCTGCGGATTTCAGATGCGTTCTTTGGCTCAACCCATTCTTTAACAGCTGCCACCTTCGATGGGTCCACCTCAATACCACTGCTGGATACTATATGCCCCAAAAATGCAACTTTCTGCAGCCAAAATTCACACTTACTGAACTTCGCAAATAACTTGCGACTCTGCAAGGTCTGCAAAACTGTCCTCAAATGCTGGTTGTGCTCCTCATGGCTCTTCGAGTAAATAAGAATGTCGTCAATGAATACTATGACGAATTGATCGAGGAACGGCTGAAATACTCGGTTCATGAGATCCATGAAAATTGCTGGAGCGTTGGTCAATCCAAACGGCATTACTAAGAACTCGTAATGCCCGTATCTGGTCCTGAAAACTGTCTTATGAACATCTGCATCCTTAACTTTAAGCTGATGATACCCTGATCGAAGATCTATCTTAGAGAACACGAACAAGTCTTCGATTCTAGGCAACGGGTATTTGTTCTTAATCGTTACCTTGTTTAGTTCACGGTAATCGATGCACAACCTCATGCTCCCATCCTTCTTCTTCACAAAGAGCACTGGTGCGCCCCACGGTGAGAAACTAGGGCGGATAAAGCCTTTGTCGAGGAGCTCTTGAATCTGCTGCTTGAGCTCTAACATCTCAGCTGGAGCTAACCTGTATGGCGCCTTAGAGATTGGCGCTGTGCCTGGCATGAGATCGATTGCAAATTCCACCTCTCTCTCTGGTGGAAGGCCGGTGACGTCATCAGGAAAGACGTCTGGAAATTCTTCGACTACAGGTACCTCTGACAGAGATGGAGTGGGCACGTCAGGCGCTGAAATAATACTAGCCAAAAAGGCCTGACATCCCTTGGAGATCAAACTTCTCGCCTGCATGCATGAAATCATGCGAGGAAAGCTTCTCCATCTGGCTGGCTCAAAAAGAAATTGCTCCATGCCCGGCGGTCTAACTAAAACTGACCTCTTCTGAAAATCTATCAGAACTCTATTCTTAGTCAGCCAGTCCATGCCCAAGATAATGTCGAATTCTGGCATCGGCAATATGATTAAATCTGCATACACTAGGTGGCCATGCAGTTCTAGGTCGATATCTCTGACCACACTGGTAGCTAACAGCTCTTCCCCTGATGGGACCACTACCGAAAAATTCACGTCTAGGCCAATGGACTTGAGGTCTAAATGATTGGCAAACGTCTCTGATATGAAGGAGTGTGTGGCTCCTGAATCTATCAGTGCAGTCGTAGCTAATCTCTTTATGAAAATATTCCCTGAGAAGCGTTAGCACAACACAACTTATACCCCAAGAAACTAACAAGATAGTAACCCAAATATACTCAAACAATACTAGCATCCTACTTATCCCAAGTAAACTTCCACATGCAAATCAAATAGTACTGAACTTAGGTAGAAAAGTTTACCGGTAAGTAAAGTAGTGTCTGGGTCCGCCTCCTGTGCATGCATGGCAAATACCCTGCCCTGGGTTGGCTGCTTCCACTGCGGGCACTCCTTCAGCATATGATCTGTAGCTCCACACTTGAAGCACCTGCCTGATCCATACAAGCACTGTCCCGGGTGCTGACGATTGCATTTAGGACACACGGGGAAGGCAACGGGCTTCTGAGGCGCCCCTTGCTGCTGAACTGGACCCTTGCCCTTTGGTGGTCCATGATAACGCTTCTTCGCTGGCGGCCCCGGATACGGTTTCTTAAAGTGGGGTCGCTGATTCTGCTGCTGATGGTGAGGCTGCGGTGGAGCCTGATAGGGCCTCTTGCCCTGCCTGTCAGACTCAGTATCTCGCTGGTCCTGCTCTGCCGCCAAAGCTTGGGACACGGCGACTGCATAAGAAGTGGGACCAGCTACTCGGACGTCACGGCGTAGGATCGGCCGCAGACCATTCAGAAAATGCCTCAACTTTGCTTGGGCATCATTCGCAATGAGGGGCACGAAGTGACACCCCCGCTCAAACTTTCTCACAAACTCTGCCACGCTACTATCTCCTTGCCGCAGCGTCATGAACTCGTTGGTGAGTCGGGTTCGTACTTCCTCAGTGAAGTACTTGGAGTAGAACACCTCCTTAAAACCATTCCAAGGCAGCACCTGTAAATTGACTGCCACTGACGCACTCTCCCACCATAGCCTAGCGTCTCCAGTTAATAAGAAAAATGGCACAACGTACCCTATCAGCATCTGCCAGCTCCATAAAGTCGAAAATCACTTCGATGGACTTGATCCACCCTTCAGCTATCATCGGGTCAGTGGTACCCGCAAACTCCTTCGGACTCATCCTCCGGAACCTCTCATATACCGCCTCAGGTCTAGGCCTCTCCTCGGGGCCTACAGCAGTCTGGTTCCTCCAAAACTGCGCGAAGAACTGCGTCATGCCTGCAAGCATCTGCGCCTGCATATCTGGAGGTGGTGGTGGAGGTGGAGGATTGGCTCTTTCCTCCTCTCGGTGCTCCCTGTCCTCAGTCCTATCTTCCTGGTTAACCATACGTCTAGGAGGCATATTGTTCCAACAATTACCCAACACGTAAACCCAACATGCATGAATATAATACCAATATCATAAGATGCACAAAATTTGAACTTTAAAACATAAACATGCTGAAATCATGATCTAATGCATAGTACATAGCGTAACTCAAAACTTTAAAACTTACAGACTTGAGGTGTGACTTCGAGAGCTTCTTGCGACTGGCAGTAGGCGTAACCCTTTACAAGAACACCGCTCTGATACCAACTGTAACGAACCGTATTCTACACTACTTAAAATTTGCGGAAAAATTAAAAATTTTCTTAAATAAAACATTCATACGGTCGTCACTCAACATTCATAAAAATAAATCTCACAATCATCCGTTACCAATAAAATTTTGCTAAAATAAACTGTCTCAAAACGTCTCACGTTCAAATCAAAACATCAGAGTATTTTAAAAATTTGCATAAACATAAACTTGGGGTCCTCGGGTTTAGCCTGCCACTCAGCCCAAGCCTGCCCCTTGGTCATCACCTCCCGTCTCCTCAACATAGTCACCTGCATCGATCAAGTCTAGTGAGTCTAAAGACTCAACACGTATAAACTGGAATAACGAGTACTACATAATAAGATCGCATGCAACTTTAAAATAGGACATACATAATTGAAACTTGAACTTGCGCATTAAAACTTGAACATACGTACATACATACTTCGACGTGCCATAACTCAAACTTTCATAAACATACTGCATACGTAAACATAAATAACGTCATCATTTTTGCGTAGAGGATGTTTCAAAGCAAGTGACCCATAACGTAAAAGAGCCTGATCAGACTATACCACAGTACTGGGCTGACATGGACGTATCCACTGCCGCATACATAAGATCCCTGTTCATAATTTAACAGGCCAGTTGATCCACGTTCATAATTTAACGCTTCACAACCACGATCTAACCCGTTCATAATTTAACGGGCGGATTGGTCCCCGTTCATAATTTAACGATTTCCAATCCTAACATAACTTGGTCACAAGACATTTAGCATACCTCAAAAACTTAACATATTTTATTGCACGTCATACATACTTACTTGGCGTTGAGGGATTCGTTGGACTTCGATCGGGGCCGTTGCTGCAACATACTAACATAAACTTGTATGCTCAACTCACATAACTTAACGTAGAAATCATACTTACTCTCGAGTTCGATCATTACTTAGGACGTTCTAAAATTTCCCATGACACGACCTCGATAATCCTTGCCCTAAATCATGACATCAACCTCAAAACAAACTATATTATTTTTCCCAAAAATAGAAGGACACGGACCCCGTACCTACATCCGTGTAGGGGTCCGTGTAGGTACTGGAAGTAGACACCGAAAGGAAGCAAAGGCACGGACCCCGTGTCAAGGTCCGGGTGAGGGTCCGTGTAGGCACTGGAAAAAGACAATAAGTGAAACCCAAAGGCACGGACCCCGTGCCCTCATCCGTGTAGGGGTCCGTGTAGATACTGGAAAAAGACGTCGAGGAGAAAACAAAGGCACGGACCCCGTGTCAGGGTCCGTGTATGGGTCCGTGTACCCACTGTGATCGCGAACTTACGAAAATTCTGAACACCCAATGCTTATCCTTCTAGACTCGATTATACGGACCAAGCACCAACACCTCGAGACTCATCCTAGCATACCATAACATAAACCCAAATTGTACAAACGTTTCAAAACAACAGTGTTCGCTCTACGACACCCACGACCCAAAATATGGCAATTGACATCAAACTGTCTCCTACGACTTCCAATTAGCTCGAGTGCCTATCGACATGAAACGTAACCTCAAAAACACTCTTAACATCATTACTAACATACCCGTACGCAGCAACAATCGCCCGTCGATTTCCAACGAAGCCTGCAACTTAAAACTTCAAGAAACGTATCAATAACATAATTTTCTTAAATTTCAGTTTGCGCAGTTGCACGGAAAATATCATAACTCACTCATTTTTCGTCCAAAAATTTCGAATCATATATCAAATCGAAGGTATCGAAAATTTCTACGTTTTTTCCGTTGAAAGTTTTCCCAAAATATGAACGGAATAATCGCAGTTTTGACATGAACAGTAAAAACGAGTTTTAGATCTAAAAATTTTCCTTCGCAATTGATCCGATTCATGATCCGCTTAAACTACTATCATCATACATAACTTTTACGCATAAAACAATGCAATACAATATATGACTTGATCGACACAGCAAGAACAGATTATACGTGCCTTTTTTATATTTAAAAGTACCGTACGACGACACCGAAGCGGAGATGGAGCGAGGCTTGATCCGGGACGATTGTGACGCTAAAATTCTTTGAAGAAAATTCACAAAGCTTGCTGGAAAAGTTCAGAGGAGGGGGCGGCTGCTATGGGGAGAAAAACCCTAGAATTTTCTCTCTTAAAAATATAAAATCTGAAACGTAAGGTGAGTGTGTGTGTTTAGTGTGTGTAAAAACGTGTAAGTGTGTGTGAGTGTGTGTAACGTGTGTGTGTGTTTTAATTAGGAGAAACTCTAGCTAAATAGACTATTTAAAATACTAATAAAAGTTAACACACACTAATTTAATCAAACTCTACAATTAAAATAATTACACACCAATTTTAAAAGTTTCAAACTCTTGAATATCTAAATACACAATAATGTTTTAAAATATTAAAACTTGATAACTTAATAAATTTCTCCATCCTCAACTTAAAATAAAATACCACATTTTAAATTGCCAAAAATCGTCACCGGGTCTTTTCCTCAATCCCGCTTCGAATAATCGCCTGAAACATGAAACTCGAAAAACGTTTTAACGTGCATCGCATAAACATAATTAATTTAAAATAATGCATTTAAATAAATCATGCATCGCCGAAACTCATTTAAAATTAATTTAAATGATTTAATAATTAAATGAATGCATGGGTTATACGTGTATTAAATTTGGGCACTACAGAATAGGCTAATGGGAAGACTGGGAGGCTGCTGGAATTCTATTACTTTGAGCTCCACTACTTGTCTAGGCTGATATATTGAATACCAAATCTCGTGATACAATAGTAAAATCTCGTGATATAATAATTATAAATATCGTTCTAACAATATATTGGTAGTACATTTAATATTGTTCATAAAAAAGTAGACTATAATTTATAAGTCAGCAGGATTTTCAGACTCCGTCTTGGTCGAAAATCCTGCTGGCCAAACAAACCAAAGTCAGTCGTCCCTGACTCACTGAAAAAATCAGGTTGAATAGTAGAGGTTCCTGAAAAAACTTATTTCGTGATGAATTTTTGTCTGTTTTTTTTTTCAATGTCTTCACTACAACAAAAATGGTTTTTCGCAGCGCGCAAATTATTTTTCCGCAGCGCACATGCATGCTACAAAAATGCAAGCCGTTGAAAGTTCAAGATTATCCACGGCGTACATGTATATGATGTTAATACTATTATTAGCGTGCAATGTACGACGTAAGTGGAAATAGCAAAATATTGGCATAGCGACGGTTTGTAAACTGTCGCCAATCTTAGCAACTGTTTCTAAACCGTCGCTAAATTTAGCGACGGTTTAAAATCTGTCGCTATGCCTGGAGCCCGCCCTAATTTCAAGGTTCTGGTGACAGAAAACAATATTTTCGTACTCGATAAATTATAAATTGATCAAATATATCAAATGAAAATACCCGACACCTTTCCCTCTGCTCTGATGCGAAGGGCGAATAGGCTGATGGGAAGACTGGGAGGCTGCTGGAATTCTATTACTTTGAGCTCCACTACTTGTCTGGGCTGATATATTGAATACAAAATCTCGCGATATAACAGTAAAATCTCGTGATATAATCATAAAATCTCGTGATATAATAATTATAAATATCGTTCTAACAATATATTGGTAGTACATTTAATATTGTTCATAAAAAAAAATAGACTATAATTTATAAGTCAGCGGGATTTTCAGACTCCGTCTTGGTCGAAAATCCTGCTGGCCAAACAAACCAAAGTCAGTCATCCTTGACTCACTGAAAAAATCAGGTTGAATAGTAGAGGTTCCTGAAAAAACTTATTTCGTGATGAATTTTTGTCTGTTTTTTTTCAATGTCTTCACTACAAAAAAAATGGTTTTTTGCAGCGCGCAAATTATTTTTCCGCAGCGCACATTGCATGCTACAAAAATGCAAGCCGTTGAAAGTTCAAGATTATCCACGGCGTACATGTATATGCTGTTAATACTATTATTAGCGTGCAATGTACGACGTAAGTGGAAATAGCAAAATATCGGCATAGCGACGGTTTGTTCCGTCGCTAAATTTAGCGGCGGTGTTTAAAAACCGTCGCTGATTCAATTTTAACGACGGTTTTGATATATATTTTGTCGCTAAATTCCGTCGCAAGCACCATCCGCGCTTCGTAAGCGCGGATTGGGTTAGTTTTTTTTTAAAAAAATTGTTTTTGAAATTAATTTTAAAAATTATATTATTTTAAAAAAAAAAAACCCTGACTCAGCACGTTCTAAATATGAGTAGTAATTAATACATATACAATCACATGGATTAAAAATCATACTTTTATTTAAAATAACTTTTATTCATAAATAAATCGTAAATCGTAAAATCATTTAATCGTAAAACTTTTCAATCCTTTATCATTTTGGGTGAATTTTGATCCTTGAAAGTGACTAGCATTTTATCCCCTGGTCGACTGATCAGTCTTCAGCTCCACATGACCTATGGGGGGACGGGCACTAGTCACCGCCATGGAAATATAATCGTCGGGCTTCCTTTGGGGCCTTTTCCCGTAAAAAAGGGCTCCATCTAGGGTCTTCTCTCTTACGACATTCCCATAAAATTTTAAGTTTACCGTTCTTTTTAAAACGGATCCCACACATATCCTCTGTCCTTTGTCACATTCAATTCACATCCCTCAAAATATTATTTTTTTTTTTCCTTTTCAAAGCATAAAATATCACGACTTTCCAAAAATAGTTTTTTTTAACAGTAAAAATTGCACAATTTTACTATAAATCATAAAATTCCATATTTTCATCATAAACATTATAAAATATCATTTAGCATGTGTTATGATTTTTCGGGGTACTGGCAAGCCATTCGTACTACCCGGGACACAAAATGACCATTTTACCTTTGGACCCTAAAAATCTCGATTTTCATTTTTTCTTACTTCTATTGACTTAAGCCTATCCCAAATCATCATATAAGCTAAAATATTTCCTCTAGTATTTTTCCTTCTACTATGACAGATGTTTTTCATGTATATTTCTTACTATAACATTCATGTGAGGGTCCGAGTGTAGTTTTGTATGCATGATACATGAAATTGTCTTCGAGAACGTAGAGAATGACTTACGTGAATCGTTAACTATACATAATGCATGACAGTCTAAGTATTTCTTTTCATGGAAGTTATTTTAAGTATGAAAATATGATGTTTATGAAAATTCATGGGACTTGTTTACTTTTATTGTAAATGGCATGAATGATTTTTAAGTATGAATGTTTATGAACATGAAATGAAGAGTATGTAAACATTATTTTGATGTTTATGTGTAATTGTGGTGACAGTACGGGATTTGTGATAGTACGAGGAGCCATTTCCAAACCAGAATAGACGGTAAGAATATTGGCTTCGCTAATATGAGTTGTGTCAAACAATATACCTATGTTGCTCAATTACTTACTTGATTATTAAAGTCAATGAATGTGCTCTAATGGTAGTTATTATATTTGAATTATATCCATCACAAAAACAAAGAATGCTATACTCTTAAGTTATGATCACGTCCTACTCATGCCTTATGATCTTATTATATACTCGTAGTATTTGAATATGCTTGTTGAGACTTTAAACTCATTATGTTTAGATAGCGCGGGTGAGAACTAAGAAATTAACGATTTAAACGATGGTCATGAGGATGAGCAGTCGAGGAGGGCAGATGATTGCATGAAACAGTTGTCCGAGAACGTTATATCCAGCATGTCGATTAATTTTATGCAGTTTGGTTACATTATGCACATTTTATTTGAATTCCTATTTTATTCCATTAGCTTTAGGATTAAATATTTTATGATTTCAAGTTTTGCCAGCATAAGTAAGTTTTGGCATTCCCATATAAGAATCGTGTGAGAGTCGAATTTTAGCTTTCTTTTGTCCAAAGAGATTTTATACAATTTTTTATTCATGTGATTTTTGAGACATTTGGATGTGTTGCATAAATTAAATTTAATACATGATATATTACACTTAGGAGCACCACACATGTTTTTACTAAAAATATTACATTTTAATTTGAAGGACACGTGCAGAGGAATCGTGGCCATTATTAATGGGTTTAATTTTTGTCAATATTTATTGGTTTGTTATCATAATTACGTCAAAATTATTGGAATAAATTGCATTTTCAAGTAGGAATAGGACCGTTATCGGTCGAGCACGGCGAACATTTTTGCAACGGCTAGTTTCTCCATCAGTTCTCTTTTGTTATCTCTGTTTGTGACAAAGTTCCCCACTATGGTTTTCTTATTTTGTTCGGAGGATTTGAAGTTTTAATCCTCGGCCATAATTGGATAGATAATCTTTTTTCTTCTGAATCTGGGTAAGATGGCTGACGGTATCCACGTAGTACCGACGGATTTGATTGGGGAGCCGCCGGCTCCGCCCCCAACCCAACGGCGTCCAAGAGTGAGGGAAGTCAGTTCTCGCTTCATGTCTCCTCTTGTGCAGCCCAATTCATCCCCAAACCATCGGGATTACGCCCGGTCCAAATCCGTTCAGAGGCGGCGAACAGACGAGAACCACCACGTCCCAGTTTCAGAGACTAATCGTAGCTTGGATAAACCTTTAGGTTTATGTGTTTTTACTGTCCAGAAAAAGCAACAGCCGCAACGAGTGAAGCAGCATTATAAGGAAAACGGCGAAGATCACCAGCCTTCATATGTTAGGGTTCCGTCAAGACCTGACACGCCAATGGCCGTCGGCACCGATAGAATCGTTCACTCTCGATATAGGCAAGTTTTTAACAGTCTCAATCGTTCAAACTCGTCAAATTGTAGCAGCAATGGATGCACGCCGGTTTCTGCGGCAGCTAGGCTATTGCAAGAGGCGACTTCTGATATGGAAAAGAAGCTTTCCAAGATGTCAACGTCGAGGGATGATTCTGATTCATGTAGAGTTACTTTTTCAGATCGGAGCAGTTCTTCATGTCCAAACTCACCCCTCTGCTTGCCTATGGGTAAGCTGCGGAGTAGTCCTGATACACGGTCTTCTATGCCAGATGTGGATAAATGGGCTGCAGAGAGGAATCCTAGTAATGCTGGCAAAATTCCGAGTGATTGTACGCGTTCCTTGAACTTTTCATCTTCTTTGAAGGCGGGCGGAGGTACTTCATTGCCCCCTCATCCTTCTTTCAGAATAAAGTCGGGGATTGATGTTAGGAAAGGAAAAAATATACCCAACCATTTAGAAGATGTCCATTCTCTCAAGATGTTAACTAACCATAATCTGCAATGGCGATTGGCAAATGCAAAAGCAGAGGCCGCCATTCATGCTCAACAACAGGAAGCTGAGGTTTATTGCGAACCCTCATCCATATGTTTCTTTGTAGAGCTATTATTTAGAATATGGTTTGGGCAAGGGCGACAAAAAGCATTTGAAAATGTTTGGCTCTAAGGTTTCTTTGTAGGCAAAACTAAATCAGTTCATATACGTGATAAAAAAAAAGTTGACTGCCATTCTTGCCCCTGCTTTGATTAAAAATCAGTTTGGCTCCAGTTCATGTTCTTATGGGGCATGCTCCTCATGGCATATTCAGTTCAATCTTTTGATTTTGTTTATATACCATATTTATCCCATCCTGTCACGACCCCTTATTTTGAGAATCATGCATAATTCCCTTCACAACATGGAGGTACTTGACAATTTTAGATTCAATATTATTTTTGCTGATCATTTATCTTTTTTTCTTTTTCTTTTTCTTTTTTTTTCTTCAGAAGCAACTCTATTCACTTGGCTTTAGGATATCAGATCTTCGAGAAGATGTGCAAAGGAAACGCAATGAACTTGCCGCATTGAGAAGGATACAAACTTTGACTTCGATTGTTGAAGCTCAAGTAAGAACAAAATTAACAATTTCGGTTCTGTCATCTAATTTAACATTTAATACTATCAAAGATATTATGTCAGCATTGTTTAGCAAAACTTATTTTCACAAATCTTATATCTCAGTTACATTTAGAAAACCTTTCTTTCACAACTTCCCAACTCACATACTACTTGTGCACAAATCTATTTCATCCCATTTATCATTACACGCGTTTTAGTATCCAGAACACATCATTTGTCTAAGAGCAATAAGGAAAGATTACTCCCACTTATAAATATTTGCCCAAAATTTTCATGTCAATCAGTGTCGGCAATAAATTTGGTATTGATGGGGTTGGCAGGTGATTGTTGGCTGGTGATTGGTGATTCGTGGCTGTCATAAAGACAGCCACGAAACGCGTATGGAGGGAGCTCTATAAATAGAGCTCCTCTCTCCCTCATTCTGTGATCTCAAGTTTCTTCAGCTCTTCTCTTGAGCATCTCTTCTTCTTTGAGTGCTTAGTATTATAATATTTGTGAGGTGTTCGTTCTCCTGTATCAAAAGAGTGTGTTTTCTTTGGAAACACAGTGAGTGAGTTGTACACCACAAAATATTATAGTGGAATTCTTTTCATCTTGCCCGTGGTTTTACCCTAATAATTTTTAGGGGTTTTCCACGTAAATCTCGGTGTCCAGTTTATTCTTTATTTTCGGGTTTTATTATCTCAAATTCTGCAAGTGAGACCAACAAGTGGTATCGGAGCATTGGTTTAAAATTTCTTGAAATTCTGAGTATGCTCTGTGGTTGCAGCCTAGACTGATCTTCCACATCAGAAAAGATTTTTTGAGATTTTTTATTTAAGGCGGGATTATTTTGTCCGGTCTATTAAAATTGTTGTAGACATAATGGCGGAAGGTACGAGATAACAAAGTTCAATGGAAGCAATTTTATGCTGTGGAAAGATACAAGCAGTTTTAAGAAAGGAAAATTGATTAGCGGCTATTGGAGATAGATCGGTGGAGATTACGGATGATGGAAAGTGGAATGAGATGAATGATAATGTTGTTGCCAATTTACACTTGGCTATAGCAGACGAAGTTTTGCCAAGTATCTCTGAGATAAAAACAGCCAAAGTTATCTGGGATACTCTGACAAAGATGTACGAGGTCACGTCGCTACACAACATGATTTTCCTAAAGAGAAGACTTTATACTCTTCGGATGGCGGAATCCTCATCGATGACCGACCATATCAATACACTAAATACTCTATTTGCCCAACTCACTTCCATGGGGCATAAAATAGGGGAAAATGAACGTGCGGAGCTTCTACTTCAAAGTCTACCAGATTCATATGATCAACTTATCATCAACATAACCAACAATATTCTGATGGGCTTTCTAAGATTCGATGATGTCTTAACTGCGGTTTTCGGAGAAGAAAGCCGGCGCAAGAATAAGGAAGATAGGTTGGTATCCTCGAAGCAGGCAGAGGCTTTGTCGACGATAAGAGGAAAATTTATGGACCGTGACTCCAGTAGGAGCCAAAGACGAGGTAGATCAAAGTCGAGAAGTAAGCTTTAAATATGGCGGTAAAGGGTACTTCAAGAAAGAGCGTACGAGTATCAATAAAAGCTCTCAAGGAAATGTGGCAAGAGTACTTCAGGCAGTGGTGAAATATTATTCAGCGAAGCAGCAACAGTTGCAGAAGGCAGACACAAATTTTGTGACACATGGATTATGGATTCAGGAGCGACGTGGCACATGATGTCTCGGAGAGAATGGTTTGATCATTATGAACCAGTCTCGGGAGGATCTGTATTCATGAGAAATGATCATGCCTTGGAAATCGCTGGGGTCGGTACTATCAAAATAAAAATGTTTGATGGAACCATTCGCACCATACAGGAGGTACGACATGTGAAAGGACTGACGAAAACTCTTTTGTCCTTGGGGCAATTGGATGACATCGGGTTCGTATCGAGAACGGGATCATGAAAATTGTGAAAGGCGTGCTTGTGGTTATGAAGGCGGAAAAGGTTGCTGCATATCTGTATGTACTTATGGGAGAAACACACAAAAAGGCAGAACTAGCTGTTGCATCAATTGGTTCAGGAGAAGAATTAACGGTGTTATGGCATAGAAAGCTCGGGCATATGTCAGAACGAGGGTTGAAAATTCTCTCAGAACGGAAGCTGCTGCCGGGACTTACAAAAGTGTCACTACCCTTTTGTAATTACTGTGTTACCAGTAAACAACATAGATTAAAGTTTGGCACTTCTACTATCAGGAGCAAAAGCATATTGGAGCTGATTCATTCGGATGTTTGGCAAGCACCGGTTGTATCCCTAGGAGGTCAGATGTTTTCCAGATCTTCAAAGATTTCAAAGCGCGGATTGAACTTGATTCTGAAAAGAAAATCAAGTGTTTGAGGACTGACAATGGAGGAGAATATGCCAGTGACGAGTTTGATGCATTTTGTCAACATGAGGGAATCAAAAGACAGTTCACGACGGCTTACACACCTCAACAGAATGGAGTGGCGGAGTGGATGAACAGGACCTTGTTGGACAGAACAAGAGCTATGTTGAGGACTCATTCTGGGCGGAAGCAGTCAAAACTGCTTGTTATATTATCAATCGTTCTCCTTCAGTGGCGATTGATCTGAAGACTCCGATGGAGATGTGGACTGGGAAGACGACATATTATTCTCATTTGCGTATATTTGGAAGTCCGGTGTACGTTCTGTACAATGAGCAAGAAAGATCAAAGTTGGATTCGAATTCCAGAAAATGTATCTTCTTGGGATATGCTGATGGAGTAAAGGGGTTTCGCTTGTGGGATCCTACTGTTCACAAGCTTGTCATCAACACGGATGTTATCTTCGAGGAAGATAAAGTAAAGGGAGACAAAGGCACACTGAATTCAGAAACTACTATTTTTCAGGTGGAAAATAAGACGGACGAAGGTCAAGTTTCTTGTGAAGCAGTACCTGAGTCCGAGGTTTCCAATGTGAGGCAGTCAACTCGAGACAGAAGACCACCAGGTTGGCTTTAAGATTATGTCACTGAAAGCAACATTGCATATTGTCTATTATCAGAGGATGGTGAGCCATCGAGTTTCCACGAAGCTACTCAAAGCTCGGATGTATCCTTGTGGATGATAGCAATGCAAGAAGAATTGGAGGCATTAGACAGGAATAAAACTTGGGATCTTGTTTACACTACCACGAGGGAGGAAAGTCATTGAAAACAGATGGGTCTATAAGATCAAGCGTGATCGCAATAACCAAGTGGAGCGGTATCGTGCTAGATTGGTGGTAAAAAGGTATGCTCAGAAAGAAGGCATTGACTTCAATGAGATATTTTCTCCTGTGGCATTGACTTCAATGAGATATTTTCTCCTGTGGTTCGGCTTACAACAGTCGGAGTAGTATTGGCATTGTGTGCGGTGTTTGACCTACATATAGAACAGCTAGATGTGAAAACGGCGTTTCTTCATGGAGATCTTGAAGAAGAAATCTATATGCTCCAGCCGGAAGGTTTTGCTGAAAAAGGCAAAGAGAACTTGGTTTGCAGGTTGAACAAATCTTTGTACGGTCTCAAACAGGCGCCGAGGTGTTGTACAAGAGCTATGATTCCTATATCGTGAGCCTTGGATACAACAGACTAAGTGCAGACCCTTGTACATATTTCAAGAGGTCTGATGATGATTATATTATTTTGTTGTATGTGGACGACATGTTGGTAGCAGGCGCCAACAAAGATCAGGTCCAAGGATTGAAGGCACAGTTGGCTAGGGAATTTGATATGAAGGACTTGGGACCAGCAAACAAGATTCTAGGGATGCAAGTTCACCGAGATAGAAGTAACAGTAAGATTTGGCTTTCACAGAGAAATTATTTGAAGAAAGTCTTGCAACGCTTCAACATGCAAGATAGTAAGCCAATCTCGACCCCCCTTCCTGTTAACTTCAAATTATCCTCCGAGATGTGTCTTAGCAGTGAAGCAGAGAGGATGTAGATGTCTCGAGTACCGTATGCATCAGCAGTAGGAAGTTTGATGTTCGCCATGATATGTACAAGACCAGACATTGCTCAAGCAGTGGGAGCTTGGAGCACTGTTAAGAGGATCCTTCGATACATTAAGGGTACCTCAAAGGCTGCATTATGTTATGGAGGATCGGATTTTATACTCAGGGGCTATGTCGATTCAGATTATGCAGGTGATCCTAATAAGAGAAAATCTACTATTGGTTATGTGTTTACACTTGCAGGAGGAGCAGTAAGCTGGGTTTCAAAACTACAGACAGTTGTGGCGTTATCTACAACAGAGGCAGAATACATGGCAGCTACTCAAGCTTGCAAGGAGGCAATATGGATTAAAAGGTTATTGGAGGAGATCGGACACAAACAAGAGAATGTTCCTTTGTTTTGTGACAGTCAGAGTGCCTTGTACATCGCAAGGAATCCAGCTTTTCATTCCAGGACGAAACACATTGGAGTCCAATTTCACTTTGTTAGGGAAGTAGTAGAAGAAGGAAGCGTGGATATGCAGAAGATCCATACAAATGATAACATAGCTGATTTTCTGACCAAGCCAGTGAACACTGATAAGTTTGAGTGGTGTAAATCCTCAAGTGGTCTAGCGGAAACGTAAGCAGCAGAGAATGGCAAGATTGAAAGGATGTGTGGAGATATGTTTGATTCTCAATCAAATCTCCAAGTGGGAGAATTGTCGGCAATAAATTTGGTATTGATAGGGGTTGGCAGGTGATTGTTGGCTGGTGATTGGTGATTGGTGGCTGTCATAAAGACAGCCACGAAACGCGTATGGAGGGAGCTCTATAAATATAGCTCCTCTCCCCCTCATTCTATCATCTCAAGTTTCTACAGCTCTTCTCTTGAGCATCTCTTCTTCTTTGAGTGCTTAGTATGATAATATTTGTGAGGTGTTTGTTCTCTTGTATTAAGAGAGTGTGTGTTCTCTTTGGAAACACAGTGAGTGAGTTGTACACCACAAAATATTATAATGGAATTCTTTTCATCTTGCCCGTGGTTTTTGCTCTAATAATTTTTAAGGGTTTTTCACGTAAATCTCGGTGTCCAGTTTATTCTTTATTTTCGGGTTTTATTATCTCAAATTCTGCACGTGGGACCAACAATCGGCTCAACATTTTTTCTAGTGTCTTTTGTCATTTCATTCTTGTTTGCTTCTGGATAATGGCAATGTACATTGGTGATCGTGATTGACTTCTTACATCCAGCAAATACAAAAAGCCACTATGTTGACTTTCTTCTAACCGATTGATTCATTTTAAACTGCATTACAAAGAGTTTCATTAATATATTTACATGTGCCTGTAATCCTAATTTAGATGCCATATCTTGATGAATGGTCTACAACGGAAGAAGATTACACCGCTTCTCTGTCAGGCATAACAAATGCATTGCTCAGTTCATCTGCCAGACTTCCAGTCAGTGGCGAAGTGCGGGTGAGAGCTAGTTTTCACTTCACTATTTATCTTTGTTTCTTGGTGCTTTATGTGATAGACTGAGCTATGAAGTAATCTTTTTTCAGGCTGATATTGAAGAGCTACAGAATGCTATGAGTTCGGCTTATAAAGTTGTTGAGTCGACAGGTTCTTGTATTCAGAGATTTATGGAAAAAGTAAGATATGTGCATCCTTTAAGTAATTTAACTGAGGCTATTAGATTATCTAATCTTGTATCTAAATTGAGTGCATAATAATGTTCCTATTGAGGTTAGGCTAAATATTTTGGTGGAAAAGTAAATAGCATAAGGCTAAATATGTTTTAAAAAAAGGACAATATGTTGTGCATTACTATGAGATTTCGAAATCAAGACTTTTCTCACACAGGCTGAAGAAATGGATGGCTCAATTTCAGAATTAGCCAGGATGGTTGGGGGAGAAAGAGTTCATATTGAAGAGTGTGGATATCTGCTAGCCAAAACTTGTAAATCACAGGTATGTGTATTCCTAAAGTTGTAGTAGGCTTTGCTTAGTAGTTGAAGAAACTCCAAGGCTCGGGAAAGCTAAATGACAGCTGGTAAAACAAATTGAAATATTTGAAGGAGTGATTTGAAAATACTCCATGTTGCGGTGTTGATTTACTCAAACAAAATAATACATCTGTTATCAATCCAAATGCAACCAAAATTTCATCAAGAAATTCATTTTTGCAGGTGGAAGAGTGCAGCCTGAGGGGAAGTTTAATACAACTCCATCAGTCGATGAAGCTCGATAATATCTAAATCATGGCGTAGCCAGCCTCCCACAAGATCTGGACGTTATGAGTTAATTGTAATCTTGATTAAAAAATTTCATCAAGAAAATCTTTTGGTCACCTTTTCCCTTTTTGTGTATACCCCATAAATTGATTTATTTTTTTAGCAGAAGTATGAAATAAATTATTTTGTACCCATGCTAATACATAAATAAAAAACATGTGCCTCTGTTGATTCAATCAGTGATTTCTTATTCATTCTTTCATAGCATCGACCATTTCTCGCTTTAGAATGAGGAGAGGACCGAGCTTTTGTACATCGTAGGTCTACTTTTTTATTTTGAAAAATATTATCCTTTAAACATGTAAAGAATGCTAATTTTCAAAACTAAATTTGACATATTGTAATTGATCTGGATTTTGTATAATCACTCATAGTCACAAACACGATAGTCCCACAGTTAAAATTAAAAGGATACTGAGCCCGAGCAGCTGAGCTATATGATATATTTTATCGAGCCAAGTTCCAAATAATCATAGCGGTGAATACACATGCCTATTAATGACAGATACTGGGTCAAGTTTCATACAAAGTAAAAACTTCAATGATATAAAGAAACAATTAAAATTCATAATCTACCAAGATAAGGTCATATGGTTATGAATCTTGCTACAAATCAAGTGTTTCACATATTTTTCTCACCAAGAGTTCCTCTTCAACAAGGTATCTAGTTCCTCTCAACTCTATAAATACCAGGTATTTTTCACGATTTGCTACATTCACTTATTAATATCACTAGTACTATTATGATACCCTTGTCCCATATCTAAAAAAATTAATGATTTAAAATGAGTTTATAATAGCTTACAATTGACTTCTATAGTAACTTGAGTTAATCATTTTCGTTAAGCGAGGACGAATACGAAGTAGTTGCTATAGGGCCCATTGTGCAGTCACGCAGGCACGGGCCCGGGCTCGGGGCGTGACAGAGTGGTATCATAGCCGGTCACCGGCATGGAACACCAGGAAATAAGTGCTATGCGGGACAAAGTGCTACGTGCATGGGAGCCACGTCTTGAACCTACGGCAAAGTGCGTGAAGATATATAACTCTTGAAAAGTCTACTACTCATTTTTTAAAAAATATAATAAAGAATTTTTCTTTCTTTCTTTTCTTAAAATACTTTCGGTCGAATATACTAACATATATTATAAATACTTTGCATCCTTTAAAATAAACTCACCGACTAATTATTTGAAAATCCAAAATGCAGTGCAAAATATAAAATCATAGGATGTCAACCAAACCTAAAACTAGTATTTTTCAAAATAAAGTATAAGCATCTTAAATTCTCTTAAAACCACTCAAAAGCATCAAAAGTCATAAACGTAACAAAATCTTTAAATCATACTAATGTGGAAAAAATAGTAAAAGTCATCGGTTTATATGCACCATCAGTCCAGCTAGTTCAACCATCAAGTCCTCCAACATCATCAAAATCATGATCGCATGCATCGATCATACCTAGTGAGTCTAATGACTCACCAAACCTTAACCAAGATAGCAAGTAATATATTTAGTTTCACATGCGACAGTCAAAATACTTTTAATAAAAATAACTTTTTCATGAACATGCATAAACTTTAAACATTTTTCCTTTCATCATATCCTTTATCCTTTCATCATAAACATATGCATATACATTACCTTTAAGGTGAATTCTCTTCATTAATTGTATTCATCCTTTCATCCTTCGGTCGATTGATCAATCTCAGCTGTAACAATGGTACCAAGCGGTGAGGCAACATTAACCACTTTTCATTATGTGTCTTGGCTTATAGTCGACGGAGACATCACAGACACTCTCACCCGTCGACTGAGCCTTGGGCTTACATATCATCATATCCTTTCGATGGAAATTCGTTCGTTGGGTTCTCACGATGTTTTATCACATAAACGGGTTCCACTGGGGCCTCGTCCCTCACGAATCCTCATTTCCTTACCATCACAATTAAATCACTTCTTGCCTCGACTCCAAACTACTCTCTACTCAGCCATAAGGTGATCAGACCCCAGCATCTGAGCTATATGATACATTTTATCGAGCCAAGTCCCAAATAATCATGGCGATGAATACACATTCCTATTAATGACAAATACCGGGTCAAGTCTCATACAATTAAACGGGTTCCACTAGGACCTCGTCCCTCACGAATCCTCATTTCCTTACCCTCACAATTAAATCACTTCTTTCAAAACATTTTTTCTCGTTTCCATCACTTATAAAAATACATGCAATGATATCAATTTCTTTTAAACCAAGCATGCAACACATCTTTTAACATTTATCGTTTTTCATCATAAAATTTTATAATTTTTCAAATAATCTTTCAAAATAAACATTTTAACATCCATTACAGTATTTAGGGCACTGCCAGGACGTCTAACATTTTTCAGGTGTAAAATAATCATGTTGCCCCTGAAACCACAACTTTCTCAATTTACACTTAGACCTTAAAACGACAACCCGAATCCATCCAAACATAACTTAGCACCTTAAAATATACCCGTAAATATTTTTTAGACGTAAACTTAAGCTCCTCGATTAATTTTTCATTCGTTTTAAAAATTGAATCTACATCCTGGTTTTAACATGAATCAACTCGAAAATTAACAAAACTTATCGAACTTCAACCATATCTTTTTCAAACTTAACCATGCCCTATGCAACTGAAATCAAGCTATTTAAAAACCTTTGATCAAACCTAGAACAGCCACTGAAGTTCTGCACTCTTTTCTTTTCTTTTTCGAAACCCTAGCTCTAACAAACGCTATGCCCCTTTGTCCCTAGCCTTGAAACAACCTGTCCAGCCCCTATGCAACTATCCTAGGACCATATTTGAGCCCTTAACAAGCTGCTAGACCGGACCTACCGCCCACGCAAGCACAAGCTCAACCGTGTGCATGAAGCCTTGCGTGACTCCCCCTTATTTACGCTTATAGCCCAGGCCCTTGCACCATCCTTCCCTTAGCCTATATACGACCATGACTAGACCTCCTTAGGACCCTTGAACACATCCCAAACAGCAGCCGCTCCCTCCTAGGACCAAAAATGAAAACCCCGGTCCCTTTAAACCCAAAGAAATGTGCAGCGCTTACATGCCTCAAGAACGAAAATAAAATGAGGGTTTTCATTTTTTAATGCAAAATTATTAAACACCCATAATATGGTATGAACGATGAGTGAAGGAAGATTAAGGTGTGCCTTTGCGTGTTCCACGCACGAAAAACAATCTTTGACGCGAGAGACGTTGGCAGAGAGACGGTGGAGGAAGCTTGCTGTGCTTTTTTTACCCTTCAATTCACATGAATAGCTTTCAAAAAAATGTGTGGTGTGTGTTTGTGTGCTGATGGAGAGAAATCTAGGTTTTTTGTGTGATATGAAGTGTTTTGTGGTTTAGAAACTCTTCAATTTGATATAAATAACTAGATAGAAGTATAGGTCCAATAACTTTAGTATAATAGGGCCATTATAGTGTGAGTAAAATATTTCGTTTAGGAAAGATTTTGAAAATATTAAGGGAGCCTCCAAAAAGTCCATGTTTTCTTAAAAAATCGATTATTGGTTTAAAATACGACTCGACGTATAAAAACATGTCAAAAAACATCATTTTCGAGATTCTCATTTAGAACATATCATATATTAAAAAATTAAAAATAATCATTTAATAAAAATATTTTTTCTTTGTGGTCACTGGCCTCTGTTTCTCGATCGTGTCTTAAATAACTTTTAAAACATATTTTTATGCATTCTAATATAAAACCCTATTTTAAATATGTAAACATAAATACCACATCCATTAAATGCAATTAAAATAATCCAATTGGTCAATTTTTTTCCTAAATTTGCATGTAGTTGAATTCGTTATCGCATTTTGGACCTTACAATTCCTCTCTCTTTAAATGAAATTTAATCCTCAAAATTAAAACTTACCGAATAACTCCAGGTAGTGACTGCTCATGTCCGTCTCAGTTTCCCAAGTAGCTTCCTCCTCCGAATGATTTAGACAATTGACATTGACCATTTGTATAACCTTATTTCGGAGCTTTCTTTCTTACTTATCCAGAATTTGTATAGGTCTTTACTCGTAGGACATATTTGGAGCCAACTGCAGAGGTTCATAATTCAGTACATGTGAAGGATTCGACATGTACTTTCGCAGCATCGAAATATGGAACACATTATGCACTCCAGCTAGTGTCGGTGGCAACGCAACTCTATAAGCTAATGTCTCAATCTTCCCTATAATCTCAAGCGGTCCTATGAACCTCGACTGGGTTTGTCTTTCTTGCCAAATCTCATAGCACCCTTCATAAGTGCTACTTTCATAAACATGTGGTCACCTGCTGCAAACTCGAACTCCCTTTGTCGCTTATCAGCGTAGCTTTTCTAGCGACTTTGAGCAGTCTTCATCCTATCTCAAATTTTGACTACTAGCTCTGCTGTTTTTTTTATAAAGTCCAGAACAAATTCTCCTCTTTCACCAACCTCGTCCCAATGTATCACCGATCTACACTTCCTCCCATAAAGTGTCTCGTAAGGAGCCTTACCGATAAACGATTGGTAGCTATTGTTATAGGTGAACTCCACTAGAGGTAGCTTTAGTTCCCAACTTCTTTGGAAATCGATCACACAAGCTCAGACTAGATCCTCTAAAATTTGAATTACCCTTTCGGACTGACCATCGGTTTAAGGATGAAACGTTGTACTGAACAAAAACTTTGTTCCCATCTATAACGCCCGAAAAATCAATACAAGTAAACCACATGCATACAAATGATTTAAATGGCTCATTTATTTTATTTAATTGATTTTAAATGCTTAAATGATATATAGTATATGATTGAAGGACTAATTGCATGATTTCATGAAAACTGAAGATTTTATCTGAATGTTCGATAATAAACTGAGGATAGGAGACTGGAGACGACTAAGATAAAATATTTTTCGTTAAATATTTTTAAGGCTTAATAATATGATTAAATATGTATAAAATTTTCTAAAAATGATAGAGTTCAAATTATTTTATGAGAAGAGCTCGATTTTATTTGGGAAGTAGGTTTTGGTCAAAAGAAGGACTTTTATATGCCCAAAATTATTATTTTTACAAACAAATTTGTAAAATTTTACTTTTCAATTAAATAGGTCCTAATGGGCCTAATTTACCTAAGATTAGTGTGTCTAACTATTCCTAAACAAAAAACCCAAAACCCTAACCCATTAAACATGTAAATTTCAAAAATAATAAATAAAGAAACCTAGGGCTCTTGAACCTCATGGCAGCCAAAAATCCACACACTACGCACATGCAATATTCGAAAATATGGAGAGCAAAAGTTCAAGGATTCTTCGTCGCCCGTTCGTTCTCCTTCGCAACTCACACCAACGATCGAATATTCGAGCGTTTTTAAAGCAAAGGCACGCTACTAAACCTTTATTTTACACCATTCAGATCATAATATGTATGATTTATGAATTTTAGCATAAATCGCTTAACGTTTTGATGATTATTTTCAAAGTTTTGAAGATTCTTATACGTATATGAACGTGTTATGATTCCCAACGGGTATGCTGTCAATGTAAGACGTAAAGGGCTAGGAAAAGTGTCATTCAAGGGAAAATACGAGGGCTGGACGATCATGGGAGGATTTGTGCATGGTGGAAGGGTAGAACCTAGGGTTTTATGGGTTTGCATGAGTTCTAGGGCTCGGCTATGAAGGGCGGTGCACTAGGGCTCGGCCATGGCTGGTCAAGGGCTTGGTGAAGGCTGTGTTGATGAGCTAGAAAGATTCCTATGGTGGCTGGACACTGTTGCGTGCAGATGGAAGGAAAACCGCAAATTGTATGGGGAAGTGTTGCGAGGATGGTCTTGGCTGGCTGAAGGGGTTTAGGCATGGTCAGGAAGGGTCCAAGAGAGTGATTCAGGGATTCTAGAGGCTAGGAGGAGTCCTAGCATGGCTGTACTCCTAATTGCGCAAGGAAGGGTCGCAGTTCTCAGGGGCTCATGCGCAGGGGCTGTTTCACGTGGGCTGGGGCTGAGGATGGTGCGCTGGTCCAGGTCAGTTCAGGTAGGGTCCAGGAGGGTCTAGGCAGGGTGTGGTCCATGACTCGAGGGTGGCTCGGGTTTAGAGGAAGCGTGGTATAGGGCTTAGGGTTCAGTTTTGGCTATGGAGAGGAGTAAGGGTTCGACCCATGGTTCACGGGGTATGGTCTGGGGCTTAAGAGGGAATCTTAAGGATGAAAAGTGAAACATCCACTACTCGTTTTTCTTAAAAAGTATTAGAATTATTTTTAAAAAAATTTACAAGATTTGGCCGAACAAATAAAACCAACCAACTAATATTTGAAAAATAAAAAAAAATAGTTCAATTCGTAAAATCACTCAATGTTTTATCAAACCTAAAAAACAATAATTTGAAAAGTGTAGCTCATACTATCAATCTCTCAAAAACTTCTCAAAATCATGAATAAATAGTCATAAAATCTTTTGACATAAGTCTTAAACATAAATCATAAGTGGGGAAAATAGAAGCGCTGGTCCTCGGGTCATGTGCACCGACAGTCCAGTAAAGTCAACCATCAAGACCTCCATCAAACTCACCTGCATGCATCAATCACACCTAATGAGTCTAAAGACTCAACACATCATAATCTTTATAACAAGTAATACATATACAGCTAACAAGCAACAGTGAAAATACTTTTACGTAAAATAACATTTCATGAACATGCATAGCTTAAACCTCAACATTTTCTTTTTTATAATTTCACAACATATATCCTTTCATCGTGAGCATATAAATTTTTCCTTTTCATTGAATTCAAATCCCGGTAATCGTGACTTTCCTTTCCTCATAAGGTGGATGGATCCATCTACATGTAACCACAGTAATGGGCGGCGGGGACATCAGCGACTCTCTCACCCGTCAACTGAGCATTGGCCTATCCTCATCATATGGAAATACGATCGTCGAACTTTCTCTGGGGTCTTCTCCCATAGACGGGCCTCTGGAGCCTTCTCCCCTAAATGGGCTCCCTCTGGAGCCTCCTCCTGTAAATAGGCTCCCTTTGGGGCCTTTTCCCTTACGACATCCTCATTCATATCATCATAACATTATAATAGTCACAATTACTTCACCTCCTCCAATGTTTCACATTTTCATTCTTTATAAAAATATAATGTACTTTATAAAAATCATGCATTTAATATCATTTTTCTTTTAAAAAAAGCATGCAACATTTCTTTTAACTTTATCGTTACATCATAAATTCCATAAATAATCATAAAATTTCATAAACATTTAAAATAAACATTTTAGCATATAAAACAGCATTCAGAGCACTGTCATGACGTTTACTAATTTTTCGGGTGTAAAATTACCGTTTTACCCCTAGACGTAAAATTTCATGTTTTTGACTTCTTTCTTAATTTTGTTGACTCTAACATGTCCCAAATAATTATTTGAGCTTAAATTAATTTTCACATAATTTTATTTAGCTTAAACAATACATTTTTTATTGATCCTTAATTAATCGTTTTTAATGTGTTTTAATCTCGAATAATTTCAAACTTTAATATAAAATTCCTAAATTCAAAACTTAGACTTTTTGTATTATTTTAGCCCTCGTGAACCACGACTCGACCCCCGTGAGCCATGTTTCGATTTTATTTTAGAAGAGAAAACCCTAACGAGCGCCTAGACTCCCTCGAGCCATCTCCGATTTTTGTCGAGCCATGATCGAACCATCATGAGCCAACCTTGATCCGACCCACCCTTGGACCCTATCAAACCCTAACATTAAAAGGAAGCTAAACCTAGCCCCAAAACCGAACCACACAAGCCGATGCATGAAGTGGCCGAGACTCCTTTTGTGAGTGGACTCCAAGTTTGTGTTCCTAGGACTCTAGCCATCGATACAGACCTTGAACCAGCCTCTTGTGCACCCACCTAGGACCATAAGGACTCATCCTAGCCCAGCCCAAAGCCCCCTTGGCCGAGCCTTTCCTCCCATGCGCGGCTGCACCATGCGCGCAGCACATGTACTCTCAGGTGGGAGTCCTAGCTTACTAGGAATTCTCCCCAACCCTCTTGGCTCGAGTCCTAGCATGGCTATGACTCCTTCCATGACTCATAACAGACCATGGCTCGCCCTGACCCGAAGCCGAGAGCAAGCCCATCCATAAACTCCCCTAACCGAGCCCCTTAGAACACAAAACCTAAAGATGGCACCAGCTTGTTCTATTCATATGTGCAGTTAGTTCGTGCGTGGTCTAGGACTTTAGGACATGTGTAAACATTCCCTTAACCCTTCCTAATCATGGTAGCCCCTTATAGTACATAAAACTCATGGTTTGGATCAAAACCAAGCCTTCAAATTCATGTTCATGTACAAAAACAAAAACCATAAAGTGCCTCTTGTTTTTCCACGCAAAAAGAATTTTAAATAGTTACTATGGTTTGAATGATGAGTAAAAGAAGAATACGGCATGCCTTTGCGTATTTTACGCACGAATTAACGTTGACGATTGAAGAACGACGACACGAAGACGATGGCTTGATTTTTCCTTGCAAAGTTTCGATCCTCCTTGTTGAACATGATGTGTGTGCCGTGAGTTTAGAAGTAGAAGGAGTCTTTTGCTTTGTTGGAGGAAGGGGGCGTGACATAATAAGGGTTAAGGGGTAGGTTTAGGCTTATTTATAATTAATTAAAACACTAACCATGGCTTAGGCTCATTAACAATGTTACTTAGGTCCATTTATCCCATTAGTGTTTAATTAAAATATTTTGTTTAATAAAGTTTGTGAATTTATTAGTCGGGTTGCCAATACGTTCATATTTTTGTTAAAAACCCAACACCGATAAAAATTACGTCTCGACGTATAAAATCACTTCAAAACTCCTTATTTTCAAAAATAAGAGAAAGAAATACACGATGAATTTAATAATTTGTATGCATGTGGTTCGCATGGACCTTCGAATTTTCGGGACGTTACAAAAAGTTTATATTTAAAGTTTGAGAAGAAAATATTAAGTTTTGAATTAGTTCGGGATTAAAACGTTTCATGTTTTAGTAATTAAGTCAATAAATCTAAATGCTCGGGTTTACGTCTAAGAAAAATATTAAAAATCAATTTTTAAGCTTATAAGATGATTTGAGATAGGCTCGTGTCGAAAAAAGTAAGATAAAGTCAAAATCGAGGATTTTTGGATCCAAGGGTAAAATGATCATTTTACGTCCCAGGTAGTTCGAAAGGTCTGGCAACGTCCTGAAAAATCATAATACATGCTAAATGATATTTTAAAATTTTTATGATGAAAATATGAAATTTATTATTTACGCTAAAGTTGTATGATTTTTCCTGTTAAAATGCTATTTTAAGAAATTGGAAAGGACACGATACTTTATGAATAAAAATGAAAGAAAATATTTTGAAGAATTTGAATTAACTATGACAAACATCATATGATATGATATGATTGGAAATATCATAAGGGAAAAGGTCCTAGAGGGAGCCTGTCTATGGGAGAAGGCCTCAGAGGGAGCCCGCATACGGGAAAAAGACCCAGAGGGAGCCCATTTACATGAAAAGACCCTAGAGAGAGCCCGATGATCATATTTCCATTTACGGCGGTGCCTAGTGCCCGTCCCATACGCAATGGTGAGCTAAGACTGATCAGTCAACCACATGATATGATTACGGCTAGTCACTTTCAAGGATCAACTTTACCCAAAAATGATATATGATGATAGAAAGCTTTGCGATTAAATGATTTATGATTACAAGCTTATTTTCAATAAAAGTATGATTTTAGGCATGTGACTGTATATGTCTTATTTTTTACTCATGGTTAAAACGTGCTGAGTCATTAGACTCACTAGGTTTGGATGGTTGCAGGTAAGGATGATATTGAGGGAGGTGCTAATGCTTGAGTGGATCGAGTCGAGCAGTACGCTCACGAGGGGCTTTATTTTCTGCATTATCTTGATAATTGAAGTTTTGAAATAAAGATTTTGAGAATGATTGATTTAGAGATTTTAATGTTTACTTCGAAGTTTAGTTTTGATCGTGTAAAATGTTGACGTATAATTTTTGTTAATTGACGACTTAGGGATTTTTATTCACTTAATATTTTTAAATATTAAATTAATTTTTGGATTTTGGAAATGTTGAGTTATGCAAGTTTCGTACATATAAAAAAAATTAGTACGATTTTAAAGTTAAAAATAGAGGACGTTTCACGATCACTACATGCAGACTCTTCCAGAAGAATGATGTGAACCTCGCATCTCTGTCTGAAACAACATATACTAGAACTCCATGTAGTCGGACTATCTCTCGGATATACAGCTCTGCATATTGTGTCATCGTAAATGTCGTCTTAGTAGGTAGAAAGTGCGCTGATTTCGTAAGACGATCAACTATCACCAAAATGGCATTGAATCCCCTGATAGTCCTTGGTAATCCCACAACAAAATTCATAGTAATATTTTCTCATTTCTGCTGGGGAAATAGCAGGTGGCTTAAACTTCCAGGCTGGCCTCTGATACTCTGCCTTAACTTGCTAGCATGTCAAAAATTCGGACACAAAAGCAGGATGTCTTGCTTCATGCTCGGCCACCAATATAATTACTGCAAATCATTTTACATCTTCATACTTCCAAGATGAACGAAGTACGAAGTATTATCAGCTTTCTTGATAATAACCATTCTCAGTTAATCGCCACTAGGAACACATAGTCAATCTCGATATCGAAATATTACATCCTCAAAATACAACTTACGGCCTTTAGATTCATATCTCAGTCTCCATTTTTGCAAATGCTCATCAGAAGACTGACCTTCACAGATTATATCCCTCAGAGTCGATTGTACTGTCATAGTTAAAATATTAAGAGCCTCACACTTAGCACTGCAAGCTCGAGTCGTTGAATCTCTGCTTGCAATGGTCTTTGAACTTTCAATTGAGCGATAACAGTTGTGTTTCTACTCAAAGCATACGCAACTACATTAGCTTTTCTCGGATGGTAGCTAATATCGCAGTTGTAATCCTTTACCAACTCTAACCTTCTTCGTTGCCTCATATTCAACTCTTTTTGGATGAAGACTTACTTCAAGCTTTTATGGTCAGTGAAAATCATGCACTTCTCCCCATATAGGTAATGTCTCCAAATTTTCAATGCAAATACTACCGCTTCAAGTTCAAGGTTATGAGTCGGTTAATTTTTCTCATGAACCTTCAGCTATCTAGATGCATATGCTATCACTCGATCATTCTACATCAGTACTGCACCTAAACCAAGCTTCGAAGCTTCTGTATAGAGAACATACTCTCCTGGCTCTGATGGCATCGATAGAACTGGCGCGGAAGTCAAAGCTTGCTTCAGCTTCTCGAAACTCTCCTGACAGTCCGATCCCCAAATAAATTTTTCATTCTTCTTTTTCATGGCGGTCAAGGGTACCGCAGTAGTAGAGAAAATTTGAATAAACTTCCGGTAGTAGCCAGCTAGACCCACGAAACTACGGATCTCGATTACGCTCTTAGGGGCTGGCTATTCTCTAACTGCCTCAACCTCGCTAAAATCAACTTCAACTCCATCTCATTAAATGATGTGGCCAAAGAACGCCACTCTTGAGTCAAAACTCGCACTTGCTGAACTTGGCGAATAATTTTCTATCTTGCAATATGTGTAGTGTCGTTCTTAAATACTGACTGTGCTCTTTTTTTCTCTTTGAGTAAATCAGAATATCATCTATAAAGACTATGATAAAATGATCTAGATACGGCTGAAATACGCGATTCATGATATCCATGAAGATCGCTGGCACATTGGTCAACCTGAATAGCATCACCATAAACTCGTAGTGCACATATCGAGTCCTAAAGGTCGCCTTATGATATCCCGAACGAAGATCTATCTTCGAGAAAATCGACGCTCCTTGCAAATGATCAAACAAATCCTCGATTCTAGGTAAGGGATACTTATTCTTGATGGTAACTCTGTTCAGCTCTCTATAATCAATGCAGAGTCGCATACTGTCATCCATCTTCTTTACGAATAATACTGGTGCACCCCACGAAGAACAACTCGAACGAATAAGACCATTTTCCAGCAATTATTGAATTGATCTTTCACCTCTTTCATCTCAACTGGTGCTAGACGATAGGGTGCATTAGATATTGGCACACTAGCCGACATCAACTCAATAGAAAATTACACCTCTCGGTCTGATGAAATGCCAGAAATATCCTCAAGAAATACACTAGGAAAGTCTCTGAAAACCTCAACATCCTCTAGATTCTAACTGACAAGAACAAGTGCTGCAATAAAACATGCTATAAAAGCTTGGCAACCTCGCTTCATAAGCTTCCCAGCAGATGCAGGAGATAATGTGTGGCATTTTCTTGTTCTTTGTTACCTCAAAGACAAAAGATTTTCCGCTGGGTGGTCGAATAGATACTGACATCTGCCAAAAATCTATCGTTGCTCCATTCGAAGATAGCCAATCTATGCAAAGAATGATGTCGAATTCAGACATCAGAAGTAAGATAAGATATGCCCGAACCACATCTCTTTGCAAACGAAGCTCCAAATTCCTTACAATAATCGATGCAGCCATTTGATCAACAAAAGGAATAGAAACTCTAAAGATCAACTCCAAATCCTCGGGTATAATCTTTAGTCTCTTGATGAATGTCTCGAATATGAATGAGTTTGTAACTCCCGAATCCATCAATGCATAGGTAGCTACAACTAAAATGAATATCCTTCATGGGACAATTATACCATCAAATCCAATCGAGTCGAAAACTTAAGGAATTTTTATCATTAATCACACAAAATTCTCTAAAATTACTTTGATTAGCCCTTAGTAAGTCTTGAAATTACCCAATTCACCCAAAATAAGTTTCGAAAATTACATTTCGACCCCTTAAGATTTTGAAATTCTCCAATTTGGCCCTTGAAAATTTAGAAAATTGCATCTTTTGCCTAATAAATTTTGAATTTCAGGCCCTAACTTACCTAAATTCATCATTTTGATCCCTAAAATTCCAAAAATTACGAAAACAACCCTAGGTTTTTAGAATTCGCAAAACAGCCCCCTGATATTATCGAACTTTGAAATTTAGTCCTTGAATTTTCTAAAATTCCATATTTTAACTTAGAATTTTTGTTCATCTCAATTTCATTCCTTGGACTTCTTAAAAATAACGGATTACCCCTTGAAATCTCGGCCAAGTGTAATTTAACCCTTCAATTCTCGGTTTTTTGCACTTTAACAGCCCCTATAATTCTCGATATATGCAATGCAGGCTTCATACTGTCGTTTTTTTCATTGTTAAGCCTTAAAATCCTTATTTGGTTCAATTCATTCCTTTACATTCTCAAAGCTTTTGTTTTATGCCGAATTTCTACAATTCTCAAGGTCATCCCTTAAATCCAACTAAAGTAGAGTATGCAACCTATTTTCTTCTAACTCAGCCTCCTGAACTGATCATACATATCATGTCGTGGCATCGGAGCGTGCTGAGCTTGCTGCTCAAAGAAGCGTGTCATACCCTCCAGCATTCTAGTAACAGCATCCCCATTAGGAGGTGGGGGTCCATTCTCTCTATGATCCTCATGAGTATCAGTTTGTCTATCAGTATTAGGTGCACGTCTAGGAGGCATTATATCTGAACGTATCTGAACGTATTCCAAATTCTAACATAACCAACATGCAATTAAATCTAAGCGTCTAACCATTTAGCTTATAAGAACCATTTATCCATCATCTTAAACATACATGTCAATTAACTTTCAAAAGCATATAAACATGTAACTTAAGCATATAAACCATGTAAACATGCAAGTGTGATTATTAAAATCATTTAAAGCATTTAAACTTACAGACTTGAGGCTTGACAACTGAGCTTTCTGGAATTGGCGATTGCACAACCCCTTGCAAAACCTGGCTCTGATACCAACTGAAATATATACTACTCGTTTTCTTTAAAATATACTAGAGAATTTTTTTTTTCTTTTCTTAAAATACTTTCGGCCAAATATACTTATATATATATATATATATATATATAATTACTTTGCACCATTTAAAATAAACTCACCGACTAATTATATGAAAATCCAAAATGCAGTGCAAAACATAAAATCGTAGGATGTCAACCAAACCTAAAACTAGTATTTTTCAAAATAAAGTATATACATCTTAAATCCTCTCAAAACCGCTCAAAAGCATCAAAAGTCATAAATGTCATAAAAACTATAAAATCATGCTAATGCGGAAAAACTAGCAAAGTTCATCGGATTATGTGCATCATCCGTCCAGCTATTTAAACCATCAAGTCCTCCAACATCATCAAAATCATGTTCACCTGCATCGATCACACCTAGTGAGTCTCATGACTCAGCAAACTTTAACCAAGATAGCAAGTAATACATAAACATTCACATACGAAAGTGAAAATATTTTTAATAAAAATAGCTTTTCATGAATATGCATAAACTTTAAAACTTTTTTCTTTCATCATATCATTTTTTCTTTCATCATAAATATATACATATATATTACCTTTAAGGTGAATTTCGTTCATTAATTGTGGCCATCCTTTCATTAATGTGCCTTGGCCTATAGTCGGTGGTGCCTTCGGTCGATTGATCACTTGAATTTTATTGGGGAGACAACCCAAGTCACCACCGAAGAAGATTGCGATAAATTTTTCATATCTCCCCCGTCTGACGTGGTCATGATAGCCAAAACCATGGCCGAGCCACTGCAAGGTTGGCCTCTCTAGTGTTTGAAGAAAAATAAGGATGTCTTTTCATGGTTGACCTCTGATCTCACAAGGGTCTGACGAGAAGTTACGGAGCACAGGTTGATCTGTTGAATGATTTCCGAATACTTGTTCAGAAAATGAGGGACTTTGAGCTAGAAAAAGATGCAGTTATATAGGAGCAAGTAGAAGAATGATTGGAAGTCGAACACATTCAACAGGTACAGTTCTCGATCTAGTTATTTAACATTGTTCTCGTGCCTAAATCTTTGTGAAAGTTTAGGATGTGTGTAAATTTTCGGTACCTGAAACGGTAATGTCCCATCTTCCCCAAATCGATATGTTGGTTGATTCTACCGCTGGACACGAGCTTTTATGCTCTCTAGTGTTTGCCAAGTGTACCATCAATTCCCTTTGGCCAAACATGACAGAGATAAAGTGAGTTCCATTACCTCAAATGGGACATTCTGTTATGTTTTTATACCCTTTGGTCTCAAGAATGTCGGGCTCATAGACAAGTGTTTACAAACCAGATCGATTGTAATGTGGGTGAAATTTTGGTTAAAGTTAAAGCAACAAATGAACTTATCAATGATATAGAAGAGACTTTCTCTACTCTTCGTGATTACGGACTAAATTTGAATCTGAGTAAATGCATTTTTGGTGTTTATCATTCAAAGAGGTATTGAAGCTAATCTAAAAAAATTATCTAGATACTATGGGATCTCCTCGAAATGTTAATGAATTGCATAAGGTAATAGGATGGATTGCAACCCTATCCAGATGCATTGCCTGATGAGCCGACCGGAGTGTTCAATTCTCCAAAATTCTTTGAAAATTCTCAAATTTCAAATCGAACACAGAAAGTGAACATGACTTCAAGAATTAAATCTTATATGAGAGAATTTACGTTTAAATAAACTTACTTGGGAGAATAATAAATTGTTTACGTAGTAGTCACGACCCAAGCCACTAGCTCAGTCTTGGTCAGAAAAGAAAGCTTAGGTCATTAGATAGTTTATTTTGTCATTCATGCCCTAGAAAGGGCGAGAGGGTTTTGGCCTTAGTCATTACCACTCGGAAATTGAGGTCATACTTTTTATCACAACCCATTATCATGGTCGCTTTCTTATTTGGGTGGCCCTACCCTGGTTCATTGCCTGATCAGTCGATCGGAGTCTTCCGCTCTTTAATATTCTTTGAAAAGTCTCAAATTTCGAATCAAACACAAAAAATAGAACACAATTTTCTAGAATTAAAATCTTATCTGGGTGGATTTACGCCTCGATGAACCTACTCGGGAGAGAATTATTTGTTTACCTAGCAGTCACGGCACAAGCCACTAGCTCAGTCTTGGTCAGAAAAGAAGGCTCAGTTTATCGGCCATTTTATTTTGTCAGTCGCACCTTAGAAAGGGCCGAGATTAACTACACTACTCAAGAAAAATTTGTACTTCTAGATCCGACTTCTATCAATACAAAGATTTGGAATATCTGAAAAATTAAGAATTATGATGTTTTCTACAACGTCATTCAGCAAACTAGCATTGAACTTCAAAAAATCATAATTTGGGACAATTCTATCCTATTCCGAGAGATTTACTCTCTGTCACTAAATAATATATACATGTATAGCATTTAAAAATAGCTACAATAATTTTATCAGCGTTTATAAATGGGTAGAATATAGAATTTTTTATAATAATTAAATTTTAAAATATTGATTTTTTACATTTCATATGATTCTACCACAAAAATAAGAATAATAGAAATGAAAATCTCAAACCTCAAACGTAAAAGTTTTACAATCAAAAAAAAATTTCACGTAATTTTTAAATATAAAATATTAAGTATTAAATTTTGAGAATAATAATAATATAATGATATAACACATGTTATATACATTAAACGAAATTAGTTTAATGATTAGTTTGGTTGATTTTGGTTAAAGTAGTGTGAAATGTAATAATAATAAATAAAAAAAAAGACACACATAAGAACAAAAAAAGTAAAGGGGAGTACCTCACCTGGTATATTATTGTAGCTATTTTTAAAATTTAATTATTATAAGAAATTCTATGTTCTACCTATTTATAAACGCTGATAAAATTATTGTAGCTATTTTTAAATGCTATACATGTATATATTATTTAGTGACAGGGAGTAAATCTCCCTGAGTATGATAGAATTGTCCATCAAATATCCTTTATGCTAGATTTGCCAATATAAACGTAATATGTTAGCACAAGACTTTCCATCCACATACATGTTCATTTCTCAACAACTTGTTTGCAAAAAAAAACGATAAATAAAGAATTTATCGATTTGGTCAATAATTATGGATATGTAAAGAAGAATTTATCTTCCCGATTTTAATTCCTTTTATCTACATAAAATTTATATTCAATGTCATATTGTTGGGGGAAAAACATGAAAATTCAACAATTTAAGTATAAAAAAAGCAAATGAAGACAATATTTTGATAGTGATTTTCAAAAAAAAATTCAACAAAACATCCAAATATTTCAGTAGTAATTTTGGAAATTAATTGATAAAAGGTGAGAGAAGCCACAAAATAAATGTGTGTTAGAACTAAATTTGTTGTGGAGATGCTAAGGGGAAAACCAGCAGATATTGGATTAGCACAAAACCAGTAGATGTAAATTAGCAGAAAAACAGAAGCACTTGTATCGCGCTAAAACCAGTAGCAACACTTATCAAGTACTGCTTAACCAAATGACTTCTCAGCGAAAAACAGAACTAGAAGGATACAAAAATTCGAAATATACACTAACAGAATCATGTGTATCTCAAAGTCTCTAAATATTACCGTTGATATATTAACGTGATACTAGCATTTATTGCTTCATTAAATGCCATTAAATGTTGTACGAGAACATTTAAGACGGTTTACTATTTTAGTATGAACTGGGACAAATTGTTTTAATGTATTCTGCAGGATCCATTTTCAGCAATAAAGCTGAACCACTGAAAAGCAAAAAGAGCCGTTCAGATTTTGACGTTGGATAAAGTCTATATATATGGAGACGAAGCACTTTTAAAATAGATAGAGATGTGAACAAATCAAAATCAAACAATATCATTTGAGCATCACTAGAACTTTCAGTTATCTCAAAAAGCTCAACACTGAAAAAGCAGCACACGTTTCATTGCATACTCTTGATCGTTGAGACCATATTGTGCTAGCTATTTTCGTTGTATCTCCTTAAGCTATTCACTTCACTATTTCATTGATAGAAGAATTTGTAATTGGAAAAGAGTCCTTTCCAGAAATTAAGATCTTTCAAGTAGTTGAATTGTAAAACTAAGAGTTTCAGTAGGCGAAGAGTAAGTCCTGTTGAAGTGGGTGTATACAACTATTGTACTGTATTCACCAAAGTCTTTTATTGATACCTTCTGGAAACAGAAGAAGGGGAGACGTAAAAGATTTATCTTCGAACTTCCAGAAACAAACCTTAGTCTATATATTGCTTTTATGCTTACTATTTTTCACCCACTAACCAACAGATCGTTTCCGCACATTATCTTGTGATCTGCTGGTCTTTGAACTTGAATAAGAATTGCTAATATCTCTAACAGGATTTTAGCACATCATTCAGAAGAATTATTTAAGTTTACCGTTGAGTTTATTCAACCCACCTTCTAAACCCAACCCGATCCTCAACAAGTGGTATCAGAGCGTTGGTTATTCTTGTTCTGAAAAATATTTAATAGCCATGGCTCATTTCAGCAAAGTTCCAATGTTCTCAAAAGAAGACTTCGATGATTGGAAAATCAGAATACAAGCTCATCTTGCGGCTCAAGATGATGACATGTGGTATGTCATCACAGATGGTCCATTAAAGATCTTAAAATCAAATCCAGCTATTGCTATCACCGAAGGTGCACCTCAGATGCTTGAAAAACCAAGATATGAATGGACAAGTGAGGACAAGAAGAAAGCCAATCTTGACAATGTTGCGAAGGATATTCTGTATAATACACTCGACAAAAATACCTTCAGCAAAATCAAGATGTGCCATACTGCCAAGGAAATCTGGGAAAAATTAATTCAGATCTGTGAAGGAAACGAAGAAACAAAGGAAAACAAGTTGTCTGTATCCATGCAGAAGTTTGAGAATATGAAGATGAAGGCTGGAGAAACTATGAATGAATTTGATGAATGCTTCAGCAGCCTTGTCAATGAACTCTCAGCTCTTGGGAAAGACTTTGGCAATAGAGAAATTGCATTAAAGGTAATGAGAGGCCTACCCAGAGAATGGGATGTCAAAACAATGGCAATGAGAGCTTCCAGGGATCTAAACAAGTTAGAACTACATGACTTATTCTCAGATTTGAAGGCATATGAGTTTGAACTTGAAGTTCGAAGTGGAGAAGAGCCCTTAGCAAATCCACCAACCAAAGCTCTCGCAGCTACTATTAACTCTACTGCTACAGTTGCCCCAAGTTCATCTTCTGCTACTGCTATAGAGAATACTTCTGAGAGAAGTGCTGAACAGATAAGCAATGACGCAATGTCACTATTTGTTAAGAAGTTTTCCAGATTCATGAGAAAGAATCACAGAACGTTTCAAAGTCCCAACCGCAATTTCAAAAAGGAATCATTACCTAGTGATATGGCATGCTTTAACTGTGGAAAAGTTGGACATTGCTGATTGTCCAAAACCAAAGAAGGATGACCAGAGGAAGAAGGGTGTCAAACGCAATGATAAAAAGACCAAAAGAGACAGAAAGGCAATGATTGCAGAAGAAAGTAAGTCCAAATGGGCAGACTCAAGTTCTGAATCTTCTGGTTCTGAAAGCAATTCAAGTGAAAGTGATGAAGATGAGATCAAATGTCTGATGGCAAATACTGAATCAACCTCGACAACTGGAGAGGTATTTGACTTTGACTCTGATGAATTTACACGCACTGAGTTAGTCAAAGCATTACACGACATGGTAGAAGAGTATTCTAGACTTTCTCAATCATTCGAGGAAGTTAAGATCGAAAATCAGAACTTGAAAGATCAGAACAGTAAGTTAACTTGCTTGCAAGTAAAAAGCTGTAATGATCTACAAGTTGAGATGAGTAAACTAAAAACTGAGAATGAAAGAGTAATAGCAGATTACCAGACGATGCTTTCGGAAAATCAGAAGCTATCGCTACTGGTGAATGCTTGGAACAAGTCCTCTATTTCACTTTAAAAGATGCAAGAGTTACAAAAACAATCTGGAGACAGGAGTGGTCTCGGATTTTGTAATAATGAAGGCACTTCTGAAACAAATACTAAGCCAAAACTGGATATGTGCAAAGGGAAGTACATTCACTTTGTAAAATCCAGTGTGGTACAAAAATCAGAAGTACCTACTGCTTTCATTGAAAGAAATGTAAATCAGATGAAGAACAGGATGCATTATGGTCTGGGTTATGTTAAACCTAAGGAAAGAGTTGACCAAAGTTCTGGATCCAGTAGAGGATTCAACTCAGGAAGACAATCTTCTATGAAGGTTAACAGCTACCAGTACTACAATTCTAGACCTGTTCAAAAGAGATACAGGACGGACAATAGAAACAGAAGGAAAGAACAACCTTTTAAGATGCATAATGTGAGAAATAACAGACCCTTCGTTGCACACACCTCCATGGATACCTGAAGTACAAGAATTGTACAAATGTGGGTTCCAAAGGGACTAATAAGGCTTGGACCCAAATAGATTGGGTACCAGATACTAAAATTTGTGTCTGCAGGTACATGTGAAGAAAACCAAGATCAGTAGCTCAACATGGTATTTGGACAGTGGATGTTCAAGACATATGACTGGACAGAAGAGTCTACTATCAGAAGTAGTAAGTTGTGCTGGACCAGAGATAACCTTTGGGGACAACTCAAAAGGTAAAACCGTGGGTAAGGGTAAGATTATCCATGGTAATATTACTATTAAGGATGTGCTCTTAGTGGAAAATATTTTTTATAACTTGATCAGTATTAGTCAATTATGTGATAATGGATTTTTAGTAGCATTCCAGAAGCACACTTGCACAGTTAAAAATGCTGATGACTCTATTTTTTTAACCGGAGTAAGAAAAGGCAACACCTATAAAATTTCATGGAACATAGATCATATCATTGCTCCTACATGTTTAGTTGCATCTCTAAGTGATAAACACTGGCTGTGGCACAAAAGATTAAATCATCTGAACTTCAAGTCTATCAAAAATCTCAAAAAGAAAAACTTAGTCGATGGATTGCCAGACATAAAATTTGTTAAGAATCATGTATGTTCTGCATGTCAACTTAGTAAGCAAGTAAGATCTAGCTTCAAAAATAAAGGCAGCAAATCATCCTTAAGATGTTTAGAATTATTACATATGGACTTGTTTGGTCCAATCCCTATCATGAGCTTAGGGAGAATGAGATACACCCTTGTTGTTGTTGATGATTTCTCTAGATTTACTTGGGTAATTTTTCTTGCTGGAAAAGATCAAACCAGTAGCCTCCTGATCAAACTTCTGAAAAAGATTCAAAATGAAAAATCAGTTTCTGTCATTAGAATCAGAAGTGATCGAGGTACTGAATTTACTAACAAGATTCTTGAGATATATCTAGATGAACAGGGCATTCATCATGATTATTCAGCTGCCAGGACGCCTCAACAAAATGGAGTAGCTGAAAGGAGAAACAGAACACTTAAAGAATCTGCTAGAACAATGCTAGCAGATGCAGACATCTATCAGCGCTTCTGGGCATAAGCTATTAATACAGCATGCTACACACAAAACAGAACAATGATCAACAAAAGAAACAATCAGACTCCTTACGAAATATGGAAATGAAGTAAACCGAACGTATCTTACTTTCATGTTTTCGGCTATAGATGTTTTGTGCACAATAATGGCAAAAATCATTTAGCTGCATTTGATTCAAAATCTGACACTGGTTTGTTTTTTGGATATTCAGCAGTTAGTAAAGCATTTAGAATTTTCAATAATAAGACACTCAATGTTGAAGAATCTATTCATGTTGTCTTTGATGAAGACAGCAGTGCTCCCGAGATTACTAACATATCTAATCTAAGCAAAAGGTTAGACAGTAGACCCGATATTATGTTTGCTGTTTGTATTAGTGCGAGATTTCAATCTAACCCCAAACAATCTCATTATATTGCTGCTAAACGTATTTTGAAGTACTTGAAAGGAACTCAAAATGTAGGTCTCTGGTATCCCAAGGACTCGTCATTTAATCTTATTGGATACTCAGATGCTGATTATGCAAGATGTAAACTGGATAGGAAAAGCACAAGTGGTTTTTGTCAATTTCTTGGTGATAGGTTGATCTCCTGGTTTAGCAAAAAGCAGACTTCTACAGCCACGTCTACTGCAGAAGCAGAATATCTTGCTGCTGGAAGCTGTTGTTTTCAAATACTTTGGATACAACAACAACTTAAAAGACTATGGAGTTCAAGCCTCTGAATCACCTATATTTTTTATAATACCAGTGCAATTGCCATATCACATAATCCAGTACTTCATTCCAGAACTAAGCACATTGATATCAGACATCATTTTATTAGAGATCATGTGCAAAAGAAGAACATTCATCTGGAATACATTCCTACTGATCAGCAAGCAGCAGACATATTTACGAAACCTCTGCCTGAGAATAAGTTTTCTTATTTCCGAAATATACTTGGATTGATAGAATTAACTTAATTATTTGTTATCTTCATCTCAGTTATATATTGTGGCTTATTTTTTTTTTTGTTCAGTCTTAGTTTGCAGAAAATAAAAGCTTAGAAAAAGAGACAATCCGTAGACAAAATATAAAATTTCATTAATGATATAAGCGGGGGCGTACATTCTTTACTTCCTTCTTAACGTACTCTCTCCAGAATGCCAACCAAGTGGTCAGCTCTCCGGTGGAGGTACGCAAAAATTCCTCTGAAAAAGTAATCTTTTTCAGAGTCCTCTGCTCCTTTAAGAGCATGAGGAGGTAGACGCCATCATCAGAGAAGACGTCTTTGCTGTCAGCACTATGGAGACGTTGATAATACTTCTCCATTGCTACCAGCTGTTTGGTAGTAGCCAACAACCCATCTTCAAAGGAGGACTGAAGCACCTGGACCTTAGTCCAGGTGGCAAGTACTTTTTCCAGCACCTTGTCTTCAATCGCTTGTTTCTTTGCAGCGGTCACCTTCTTCATGAACTCATCAGCCAAATCAGGACTATTCTCTCTTGCCATTTTGTTTAAAGGTGAATGTATGACTAACCTCTATGCCCGTATTTATAGATGATAAACCAAGTTCCAGAGATCGAGGTAATCATATCTTCTGCGTGAAATGCGAAGCGTTTTGAATCAAGCCATCGACGGTTCACTAACCACGATGTGACATTTAATAATTACATTAATTTAGGGGGAACTTTATTCGGATTATATGTGATCTTTTTGTCAGATGCTGAAGGTGATTTGTCTTTTCAAAACAAGGCATTCTTTATCTTCCAATAGAAGCTATCAGAAGACAACCAACTTCCTTATGAATTTATCTCATTATCTATCAGTTATTTATTTTATTCAGTTAACATTGAGTTATTTGCAGAAAGGAATAAAGGAACACCAAGTACTTCAACTAAAATTTTATTAGAAACCATTCCAGTACATTGAACGATTCAGAAGTGATAAATCTCAAGTCTACAGAACCGTCTTCTGATTTAAACAGACTAAGTTTTTCTTATCCTTATTATTGTCTAACATTCATTAAAAGCAGTAGATAAACAAATTTGTAAAAAAAAGGGAACATTCTTTCATTAAACCAGAAGCATTACATTGAGTTTATCTACTACATTTGTGGATATCAGCAGCTTGAAGTACTTTTCTTGTTGCAAAGTACTTCAGCAGAAACCTATCTAAAGACTATAAGGATTTCTAAACTGAGGATTTTCTTCCTAATCCTTATAACTTGGAAAAGGATGATTCTCTTCGAAAAGAATCCAGCAAGCTTTGGTCTTGCCAGCACTAATGTATTGGAAAAGATGTCGTCAAACATCTGCTTACAAAAGACTTCAAGTTGTCTTTGGAATTTCTCTGTTGATTCTGACTCTGGAGAAGACTCCGAGAGATCATCCACACCTATCATTTGAATTAATTTAGTAAATGAATGACTTAGTTTGTGAATATGCAGGCATTTATATAGAGTTTCGAGGAAACTAAAGAGACGGCGATCTGACTACACGTATTCCAAGATTGATCTAACTGATCTCAGATATCATATCCCTGCATTTATTAATTGCATTTATCGAGGGAGAACAGTATCTGAGTCAGACTAAGATTTTCTTATTCTTTTTAGAAAAAAGATAGAATGTCTGTCTTTTTGATAAAACAACAAAGTCTACTGGTTTTAGCAGTGGATGTTATCATAAAACGACAAACTCTCTTCTGTTTTTCTTTTAGCAACCGCCTCGGACAGCCCGCCATTTTTTTAAAATTTTTTGAAATGAATAGAGTAATTGACACACCTGTTTCTCTCTCTATATCAACCTTAAACATATCGACACGTGTCCCTATGTTTACTAACGGCTGTACAATTTATTTTTAACCGTTCACTTTATTTCATTACTCTTTACGAACTCAGATTATTTCCTTGCATCTGCTGCTTTCTCGCATCTACTGCAAATATACCTCTAATCTCTTTCAAATTTAGAAATGGTCGCAGCTTATACTTTGAATGCTTATCAGGTGAATTTTGCATCTGTTCTCACCATTAAGGATAAGAACCTTGTAAAAATGTTCAAATCATTGGACAAATCTGGACTTCGAAAATTCTTGGAATCACCTGCTATTATCTACAAGTCTGCTCTTCTAGATTTTTATGCCAAAGCAGAAGTTGTCGAAGGAAAGATTAACTATACACAGGGAGATGCATCAATCTCCATTGATGCTGCATTCCTCGGTTCCACCTTCTTTCTACCAATTTCTGGACCTTCCGAGCTTTCGGATATCACAAAGGAAGAGATGTCTACTGCTTTAACAATCTTTTCAGCTACTGGTGAAAAGCTTTCACCTTTCTGCTTCAAGAAGCTACTGAAAATAGAGTACCAGGTACTCGCTGATATCGTGGCAAAAGCCTTGTTGATTAAGGCTGGAACATTTGACAAATTGACCAAAGAGAAGGTTCAAGTGATGGTGGCCATCACTTCAGAAAAGAAAGTGGATTGGAGTCGCTTTCTGTTTCGAATTATGAAGGATATGATTCTAAGGAAGGGTACTGGATTTGCTGTGCAAATCAGTAAAATGTTGAAAGATGCTGGCTTTCCTGGAACAACAGAAGAGGATGGTTCTTCGGTCACCATGACTGATGCTGATAGTGTGCTTTCTTTAAGGCCAAAGCCAACTGTTGGAGAATTTATGGCCATAAAGAAGGAGATTGGAGAATCTCAGGCTGAGGGCCAGAAGAAAATCAAAAGAAAGCGAGTTGTGGTTTTATCTGATTCCGACAAAACAGAATCTGGAGAATCAGCAGCACCCACTCAACAAGCTTCACTGCCTCCCACTCCATCCAAGAAGAAGCCTCGCACCACCATCCGCATCAAGAAAACAGCAGCCCTTGCTGAATTGGAAAATGTCCCTCTTCAACAGGTTTTTCCATCATTTGTCTCATCCACCAAAGCTAAAACCATTGAATCAGGGCCTTCAACTGCTCAAAGCGTCAGACCAACTTCTGGTGTGGTTATTCGAGAATCGGCTACTGGTTCTTCTGCTTTTAAACCAGTAGTCCCTGCCTCTTCTGAAAAAGGGAAATGTAAGATTACTGAGTTGTCTCAATCACCCGTGGTCCCATCATCAACCCAAACAGCAACTGATCTTCATCTGGAAGAAATTGATATTTCAACCAGAGAAGACATGAAATTCTTTGATGATTGGCTTAAGGTACGAGTCTACCATCCAATCACCTTTTTGAAAATTACTGGTGTTCATGCTCAAACTGTGGAAAATGAGACAAAGGTCTTTGCTGCTGCCCAAACTCGAAATGTGATAGAAGCTATAAATCGTCGAAATTACATTCTGGATAAATTCAAACAGCAGAAGATGGACACTGTTCTGAAAACATTGAAGTCAAACTTTGACTCTACTAGTCCTACTGCTTTTCATGACCAGAATGTCATTCAAATTTTGTCGGAGCAGCTGACAATTCTATCTGAACAAATTGCTACTAAGGAACAGGCCTTTTCTCAGCCTCCAACATTCAGTATCACCACTGTCCCTACCTTTTTGAAGACTCAGTCAGTTGGAGAACCGGCCAAAGCTTCTTCTGAAGTCAAGACTCAAGCAGCACAAAATGACTCACTGCCAGTGATTATTACTTCTACTGATCCTCCTCCAGTCCAATCCATTCCAGAATCTGCAACTGCTACTGCAACTACAACAGCTGATGTCACTGCTAATGTTGCGACTACTGCTTCCTCATCTCTTCCAGCACTTGAGCATTTTTCAGAAGCTCATCAAGTTGAAATGGCAACTTTGTTGCATACTTCACCGTCTACTGTTGAGCCACAAGCCATACCTGAACCTGCTGCTGATTTGCAGCAACCAGAAGAAAGGCCAACAGATCAATCTACTGCTTCAGAAGGACCTTCTGCTGAACCAGAACCAGAACCAGCTGTTATCACTCATGCAGAAGTTGTACACTCTACTGCTCTCATTATTCCTTCTCTGCAGTCTCCTGAACGCATCGCTAGAATGGAAGACATTAAACAACGATTGCTTGCAAGAACCCCTTCACCATTTGGGGAACGATTTGACTTAGAATTTCAGATTGATGCTCTACAAAGGGATCTCGCTAATCTCTCTGACTTAGTCAAGAGGCTATCTCATGAAAATGCCGCAGAGATTCATGGTGCTCAGTTCTTCTGAGACCGTATGTCCAAAGAAATACAGACCACGGCGGAATCTATGCATAAAATGTATGCTGAGACCATTGTTTTTTGACAGTCTATATCCAGAAGTTCCAGACAGATCACGTTTGCTCAATCTGACATACTAACCAGGATCACTGAACATGATGATATCTTTCGCTCAATCTCCACTACCATGGACCTGATGGATGCCAAGATTGATTCTCAATCTCAAACTCTCACTGCTCTAAATGATCGAGTTTCTAATCAGGCTCCATATCTAGAGATGCTGACTAATGGTATTCACAACTTATCTGGGCGAATGGATGAATTAATTGCTAGGGTCATTGCTGATGATGCCAAAAAAGGGGAAGAAGACAAAACTGGAGATAGAACTGGAGCAAGTAGCAGCAGACCTCATTCAAATGGAAGGGATCAAAATCCAGATTATGCTACCTTCAGAGATATTGGAACAAACTAATATTATTTGTGTCTTAATTAACTAACTTGTGCTTTACATGACTTTTCTGGATACTAATTGTTTTTATCTGCTTCGTTATTTTTTTTTTCTGCTTTTCACTAACACGGAACATCTAGGTTTGGCATCACCACAAGGGGGGAAATTGTTAGAACTAAATTTGTTGTGGAGATGCTAAGGGAAAAACCAGTAGATATTGGATTAGCACAAAACCAGTAGATGTAAATTAGCAGAAAAACAGAAGCACTTGTATCGCGCTAAAACCAGTAGCAACACTTCTCAAGTATTGCTTAAACAAATGACTTCTCAGCGAAAAACAGAACTAGAAGGATACAAAAATTCGAAATATACACTAACAGAATCGTGTGTATCTCAAAGTCTCTAAATATTACCGTTGATCTATAAACGTGATACTAGCATTTATTGCTTCATTAAATGCCATTAAATGTTGTACGAGAATATTTAAGATGGTTTACTATTTTTAGTATGAACTGAGACTAATTGCTTTAATGTATTCTGCAGGATCTATTTTCGGCAATAAAGCTGAACCACTGAAAAGTAAAAAGGGCCGTTCAGATTTTGACGTTGGATAAAGTCTATATATATGGAGATGAAGCACTTTTAAAAGAGATAGAGAAGTGAACAAATCAAAATCAAACAATATCATTTGAGCATCACTAGAACTTTCAGTTATCTCAAAAAGCTCAACACTGAAAAAGCAGCACACGTTTCATTGCATACTCTTGATCGTTGAGATCATATTGTGCTAGCTATTTTCGTTGTATCTCCTTAAGCTATTCACTTCACTATTTCATTGATAGAAGAATTTGTAACTGGAAAAGAGTCCTTTCCAGAACTTAAGATCTTTCAAGTAGTTGAGTTGTAAAACTAAGAGTTTCAGTAGGCGAAGAGTAAGTCCTGTTGAAGTGGGTGTATACAACTGTTGTACTGTATTCACCAAAGTCTTTTAGTGATACCTTCTGGAAACAGAAGAAGGGGAGACGTAGAAGATTTATCTTCGAACTTCCAGAAACAAACCTTAGTCTATCTATTGTTTTTCTGCTTTATTATTTTTCACCCACTAACCAACAGATCGTTTCCGCACATTATCTTGTGATCTGCTGATCTTTGAACTTGAACAAGAATTGTTAATATCTCTAACAGGATTTTAGCACATCATTCAGAAGAATTATTTAAGTTTGCTGTTGAGTTTATTCAACCACTTTTCTAAACCCAACCCGATCCTCAACAATGTGAATAACTGAAATCAATTGAGAATAAAAAAACCATAAAAAAAAAACATAAGATCATTCAAATAAACTAAAGCTAGAAATAACCTCAAAATATCAAATACATAATTAAAAAAAAAACATGGCATGTGAACATGTCAAGAGTGAACTAGAAAATCGAAATAGACCGTTCATATTTCAAAATTTTGATATGAAAAATCGTCCAACATATTCGATTTTTTAGTTATGACTTTCGAAATTACTAAAAAAAAAAACAAGAATGATAGTCGACTTATACTGCTGAATTTGATTTTGAATTGCCTTTTTAGAAGCCAAAAGGTAGTACTGTGAATCGGTCGATAGATTGGTTGGGGAAAGGGCAAATGATTTTGGTGTGGGAGATATATTTTAATAAATGTGTATATATTATCAGAAGGCAGTAACGCAATATTGGCCTTACATGGGTGTTGACAGATATTAATTCATAAAATTTACTACACATGGGTTGAATATTTTTTTTTATGACATGAGTACTCACAACAACTAATTTTCGGTCTATTTAAATCTTATATTAATATAATATCTTGCAAATCACGTTATAGTGGTCAATCACACTGGACAAACCATGTGCAACAAACAAGCTCACTCGATAAAATGTTGACAGAAATAATACAATTCTTGACTATTAGTAAATCGTTCACCTAATCCACCAATTAAAATAGCTGAATCTTTATTAAAATATAGGGAGAGATTTTACCCCCAAAAAAATTAGTGAAAGCCTGGCTCCATTTATTTGTTTTTTGCCGGTTTATTTCTCAAGTAACCGGTTCACACTATTAAAAATTAAAACATTTAAAAAAACAAAATTGTAGTATCCGTTAGCAGATTTTACAAAGTATTTATTTATACTTTGTTAATTTGGGGTTTCTTTTCTTTTTATTATATTTTGTTAAAAACCGTCCTGTTTTAGTTTGAGCTCCCCTAAAGTCGCTTGTTTGGGATGCGATTTGTGAAATCGTGAGGCCATCGGCTGAAATATCTGGTTAAGCTAAACATTTGCTAATTTTGTCCGCCATGAGTGCCGTTGTGGCTGTGCTGATGCCGCTCAGTAGCACCGGTGCATTGCATTTCACCTGCTTGGATAAAGGCAGAAGATTCCAATCATCGGTTTTTGAAAGGAATTCAATGGCAGTCGGTACGACGGAAGGACAAATCTCGACGGAGACTCCGCCGGATGCTGTCGCTCGCCGTCTGATATTGCTCCGCCACGCTAAGAGTTCCTGGGAAAATAGATCCCTCCGAGGTACTTATATCACAGAAATGGAATCAGTAGATGATGAATAGTTTAACATATAGAAATTTGAGTTATCATCTTGTGGATAATGCACGGCAGCAGTGAAACCTCCATTTTATTTGCTTATATTATATTTGTGTTGACGCAAAATCAGCAGGGGAGGTTCAATCTATTTCGGCATTAACACTTGCATTTTTATGGGGAAAAAATTATTTCTATTTCTATATTCCATCTCGATCATGGTTTCGGGGAAGAGGTTGCAAAACGTTCAAGAGAAACAGGGCTTGTTCTCCATATTTTTTCAGAATTTCCTACTTTTGCATCTTCTATTTGAGATAATAATAAAATTGAAGGTACAAATTCTAAGTGCTATGCTTAGAAAGTTATACAGCAATTCAATTGTAAAAAAAATTCTTACTTGTTGAATAGATCACGATCGCCCTTTGAGTAAATCTGGACGAGCTGATGCCGTGAAACTTTCACAGAAACTTAAAGAAATAGGCTGGGTTCCTGAACTAATATTGTCCAGGTTGGGTTTGCCTCTCAATTTAATCTATGGAAATGGACAAATGGAACCTCATTTCAGTACTTCATTCAGTTTTTGTGGATTCAAGCAGTGATGCACAGAGGACTCGGGAGACATTAAAAATTATGCAGGAGCAAGTGCAAGGCTTCTTGGAAGCTAAAGTACATTTTATTTCAAGCTTTTACTCAGTTGCTGCAATGGATGGGCAAACTGCAGAACATCTGCAGCAAGCTATTTGTAGATACTCGGGAGATGAGATCCTTACAGTAATGTGAGCTCTGTTGATTGTAACTTCTTTGGAATTGTGTTGGTAAACCAGGATGCTATCAATATTTATATGAACTTTATGTCTTTTTCTACTCTTCTCGCTAGTGCACCAAATTCCAGTAAAATGAAACTGAACTTGTGGCAATTGCAAAAAGGAAAAGTATAATTTATTGGAAAGGTTTTTTTGCATTTGATTCAAATATATTGTGCAGGTGTATGGGGCATAATAAGGGTTGGGAAGAAGCTGCGTCTGTGTTTTCAGGTTCCTCCATAACTCTGAAGGCTTGCAATGCTGCGCTGCTGGAAGCAACTGGAAAATCATGGGAAGAGGTTATGCCTACTTCTTGGATCCCATCCTTATAAAGTTCTGTATTTTTTACCTCTTCGACTTCAAGTATATTAATTTGCTTGCAAAGCCACAGTAAAGGCTATCTAACAAATGGCAACAGCTTTTCAAAGAGGAAAAGCTGACTTTTGGTTTGTGACATTTGAATATAAACTTTAATGTCTCACTAGAAATAGAATTTGTGGATGCACCACTTAAAACACTACAAATCACTAGTATCATAATTTATTTACAATACTGTTTGTGTGGCCGTGGATCGACGATGTTGTCTGTACACCTTCATGCAGTCGCAACATTGTGTGTCTCCATGCTCTTAAGAAAGGGGTTACGAGTTTTCAGAAGTTTTCTATAAGCTTTGTAATTCTCTACGCATTACATTCTAGTTCTAGGACTAGCAGTTGGTTTTAAATGAACATGTTTGTTTAAGTTGATATCCACCTTAGTTGGAGCAGTCAGGTGTATGGATTCTTTAGAGTGACACGTGATTTGTCATGTAGCTTTTGACACGAAGTCTTTCCGTACTTGTTAACTCACAAAGTAATGGAGCCTGCAAAGAAGATTGAAGATTTTAGTTGTGAAACAAGATTGATGACTATGTTGGTGTATGGCTGTATGATAATTTTTTTTATTGAATTGGTTGAATGTACATGGCTCAACAATGTGCTACTTCCATAAAAGGTGTCAAGGGATCCTTTGTAGTTTGTCCGCAGCAACAACGAGATATCTAGTTGGGTTTAAGAATTTGATTTGACCTTCACTCTCATGTGTAAATGCTGTTGAGCTATATAGTTGCTGCAAGATTTTCTGAAGTTCTCGTCCCTTTTTGCTTTAATTTGTTAACATCATTCTCTAGTCCTTTTTTCTACAACTTTAATGTTAATCTTGCAACTCCTCGAATTTACGTGAGTGGATTATGGCTCAAGGAATCCTGTTTTTGGTGGCATTGAAATGCATGCTTCGCTTCTTTTTATATCTCATGTATTTACTCCTCATCTAACTCTTTCATATTCAGGCATTTTCGCTAGCAGGATTTGGTGGGTGGAAGCTTCTTGGTATTGTGAAGCCGGATACTTAACTCGACTTCTCGTTCACATGAACCAAAACCCTTAACTTTTGACTCACTCACTCAGTTCTCCTTAGATGCAAGCAGGCGTCCACCCAGTCCAGGAGAAATCGCCCAAATTTTGCTAAGGTGGCAAGCATGTGGTCTTGGGAAATTTTAGTACCATCCCCATAATATCAAACCAACTAATGAAGAGGCAGAAGTTCCACTTCTTGGTATAAAATAAAAATCCGTCTATATCCGTATATCATCTATGCTAAGTGCAACACTGATATGTATCGAAGTTATGCGTAATGACAATGGTTTTGTCATTAATTGTGCTACGCATAGTGGAAACATTATTCCATCCACACTTTGATCGCTCAAACTTGAATTTTGTTCGATAAGTGCCAAGAGAGTAGTTTTAATGTTGATTTGGTGTTCGTTGTGGAGTCAATTTATGGAAATTTTATATATCCAATAAATTGATCATATGTAAATATAGCACGAGATATGTAAATAACTGGTTAATATGGCCGTGGAAACCTGATTTGGAAACTAGTTGGCCATGTACGGCTCATTTCCTATTCTTTGATATGCTTATTATTATTTTTAAAAATAATTTTGAACAAATTAACGTTGTGGGTGTTTAAAATTATAAGCAAGTCCTCTACTCGACCATGCTAAGTTGTTTTTTTTTTTTGTTGGTAAATCAGATATCGGGGCTTTGTCTGATTAATCTTGGGAAGACGATATTTTCCATGGTTGGCCTGTTAGTAAATTCAAAAGTGGTAATGGCCTACACGCACTTGGATGAAATTTAAGCTTTAATCTTATGTTATCCTTCAAATACATTATGGAGCAGGTTGGTGTAGTTTTGGTTAAATATTCAACATAAAGTTTCCAAGATTGAAGGAGGTAAAGACAAATTTTCGTAGACGAATAAAAAAAACGAGTCCAACTTTCCCAGGTGTTCAGGAGGAGATTCTGGTACGGTTCTGCCTTTTTACAGTGTTCCCGCTTTCACTTTTTCACTCCAACCCTCTTTCGTCCTTTACCGTATAGTTGTCACACTTGAAACAGTGAGAAGTCGTCAATTCGTTGAAATGCGATTTTAGTTCTGTTCTCTATCATCACCTTCTTCTTCTTCTTCTTCCAAGATCTTTTGGCAACAAGTCTTCCTTGCAATTCTCCTCCATGTTTCCGAGTTTGATTCAATCCCGTGAAGCTATGATGAATCAGGACAACATTCAAATGTCGAGCGATTTATGTTATGGTCAACGGGTAGGTGCCGACCCCTGTCTGGTCCTTACATCCGACCCCAAACCTCGTCTTCGATGGACCACTGATCTCCACGAGCGCTTTGTCGACGCCGTGACTCAACTTGGTGGCCCCGGCAGTTAGCGACCTTTCCCCCTCTTCATTCTCTCTCTCTCTTTTTTTTGTTTTCCCCAAGTTAATTGGAACCAAAGGATCTTTATGTTACTTGATTAGTCAACAAATTTCTTATACTCTACGGGATTGTCAAATTAACTTGAACTTATTTATGTGATCTTGGTAATAATCTTATGTTTGTCAGTTCTCTCAGTGCATTATTCCGTTTGGAAAATCGGTTGCTTCATCTATTAGTGCTTTTTCATGAAGCTTGGTGCACGCATATGAAGCATATGAAATGGAGTGATTTGATTATTATTGGTTTTAGTTTGGTTTCTCTATTGGATTGCGAATGTGCTAGTGAGCTATCCGTTAGTGGGCTTGGTTGTATTGAAAGCTAAGACTTCAGCCGGTGGCTGAGATAATTTACTTGGTTCTGTTTATTAACCTGCGACTTGGGAATGAAAAATAAGCAATAGCAGTTTGGCAGTGGTCTCTCCTTTCATTCTGTTTTTCAACGATGAAACATTTGTCGAAAGTCAATGTTCGGTTTTTTTTTGTTAAAAAAAATCGAACTGGTCCAGGGAAGTTAAATGTTCAATGTTACCTGTTCAGAGGAACTTAAATGCCATGCCAAATATTTTCTGCTTTCTGTTTTATACAGTCTTTATGAGTTTGCGGATTTGAATTGTCATAGATAAGTTGTTTCTCAATATGGGTTTCAGTCCAGTGATTGCTAGAAATTGACTGTTTTCAGAGGCTACTCCGAAGGCTATAATGCGTACTATGGGTGTCAAGGGATTGACGCTGTTTCATTTGAAAAGCCATCTCCAGGTTTTATTTTTCTTTCTATTTAGTTATGTATCTTAATTATCCAGCAGATGGAGCTTGCCTTGTTTGTTCCCTGTGGTGGTTGCATTGTTTTGATGCCTTTTCCAGGTTTTTTAACAGATATTCATACATCATTGCAGAAATATCGATTAGGGAAGCAATCAGGGAAAGAATTCGGCGAGGCTTCTAAAGATGGTAGGTCCAGCTTTTTGTTTATTTGTTGGAACGGTCTTTGAAGTCAAATTATAAAATCAATAGGATATATAGAATACACAGCATCATTCCATTCTGTTTAGTCACCCCTATCCCTGAATAAGTAGACTCAATTTGTTCAGCCAAAAAGGATAAGCCATGTAAACCCAATTCGTTCTGGCCCTGTTCAATCCTGACCTCCCGAGTCCCCAAGCAAAGCGGGTATAGTGAATGGAAAATTTCGACCACATCTGTATTCGATAAAAAAAGAACAAGCCATTTTGATATTTGTATCTAAAGAGATTGTATTATTTACGTTTTAAGTAAGATTTATTTGATTACGATATCAAAAGAGTCAACTGATTTCTTATCCATCAAATGGTGGGGCTTTCAGGTTTATACGATCTGGATAGCCCTCGTGCAACCGATTCTCCTCAAAACATGCAAGCATCTGACATGAATGAGTAAGGGTTTGTGTTCTTGCTTGGGCAGCTTGTAAAATGCGCATTTTGCTTCAATTAGTTATTGGGTCAAATATTGCCTTTGTTTTAGGGGTTATGAAGTCAAGGAGGCGTTAAGGGCACAAATGGAAGTTCAAAGTAAACTGCACTTGCAAGTAGAAGTAAGCTCATATCTCAATCTGCCTCGTGATACATTGGCAAGTGGACTTGCAAAACATTTTAGGCTCTGGTTTTTTCGTCTTAGAAAATTAATTTTATGTCTTGTAAAATTACATAAAATGGCTTTCACCTTGATTTCAACTTATTTCCCAAAAATTCGTTTCACACCATTTCATATTTGAAATTCGACACAAAAACCCTTCTGAAAGTCAAATTTTGTGCAGGCTGAAAAACATTTGCAAATTCGTCAAGACGCGGAGAAAAGGTACATGGCTATGTTAGAAAGAGCCTGCAAAATGCTCGCAGATCAAATTCTTGGATCTGCAGCAACAAACGATGATGGAAATGGTTGCCATGGAAACGGAGCAAACCCGGCTCCCTTAAATCCACTTCATGAACCATATCCATTACAATCTTCAGATGCGTTTCAAGCTCATATGTCTCCCAAGTTTCATCCGCAACATGCTGATTGCTCCACAGAAAGCTGCCTTACATCTCACGGGAGTCCTGTGGGAATGCGGATAGAAAGGTCTTCATCCGGGGGAAAGCGAGGACTGCCAAATAAGGACACAACAGATGCATCATTTATTTGGGGTGACTCGGATGCCTATACCCCAGATTTGCATATTGTGCAACATGTTGATTCTCGTGGGATCACTGGGTGTGGTGCATAAAATCGTCTTAATCTTGGTTGTGTTTCCATTTGTGATCTGATTCAAGCTTTTTAGTGTTGTTTAATAGAAACAAATGAGAGCTAATTTTTCTCAATCTGTTATGAAAGATGGTTTAACATCAAGAATGAATTTGTTTCTGCACATTCATGTATCACTATTACCATTAATTTCGCTGTAATTGCAAAAATTATAGTAGCATTTGCAGTTTATGGGCACAGTTTTGATGCATTTTTCTGCAACAAATGTGTCCGCTTTTGCTGCTCCAGAAAAGAGACCAATCAAAAGGTTAAATTCTTATTTCATGTTTCCTGGTATCACAAAATTTAATCAGATGCTTAAGAACACGACAATATCTCGTATGCCGGAACATTTGAAAACAAGAGCACGTGTGTGTTTTTTTGTGTGTGTATATATATGTATATATATGTATATGTAACAGTTCACAAATTACACTAGTTGATTGCTCGTCTGTTGTGTATTAGTGAAACTTTTATATTTTATTTGTTATCAACATGTTATCTTTTAGAACGGGTTTCTATTTTTAATTATATGTATCGTTTAGTTCATCTTTCTTTAAAAATATTATTTTCATGGTAAATTCAATGACCATCATTGCATTAAAAAATATTTTTATGTGAGGTCAAACATAAAACCCTACATGTTAGGATCAATGATAATCGTTGGATCTAAATTTAAAGACTATTATACGTACAAATAATAGAATAATATTTTAAACATATTAAATGAACTCTGTTGTGCTGAAGAGAAAGAACCGTCCCTTTGGGACATTCGATAAATCTGGAACGATACACTTAAATACAATCCTCTAGAGTAGATTAAATACACTTACTTTTTTTTTTGTCTGTGTCAACACTTTTTGTTAAAAATAAAAATTCAAAGTAAATGAATATTAAAAATCCAACCACTGAGTTTTTTTAACCATACTAATTTGGTAAATAAATGAATTACGTCTAGCACGATTGACTTTATATATTCAAATACAAATAATATCTTTTGAATTATAGAGTCAATACTTACATATAATATTGTAATAATTCATTCTATTTTAAAGACTTGAAAATTGTTTTACGAATTATTAGAATAAAAATAAGATAAAATTATATTATTATGATGATTTACGATTGAGATTATACATTAAAATGCTATATTTGTAGTAGTCTTCATACAATTAACACTACAATATTATAATTATAATATTTAATCATTTTCTAATTGATTTTAAGCATTCACTTTATTTTACATATTCAATCACAAATAAAATTTTAAAAATATTTAGAGCAACATTTTTTGAAAATAATTTTAATCAATATTTCAACATTTTAACAAGGATGAATAGAATATCTTTAGTCAAATTGTCCACAATAAGGGAAGTGCAATGATGGAGGTGATTGGTTGAGATGAGATACGTACTTCTCTAAATTTATTTAGGTGATTAGTGAATGACGATTCACTAAAAATACTTCTTATTATTTTGTATTATATAGATTATGCATGTAAAAAATATATTTATGAATATTAAAGATATTGTCTTGCTAAAACTTTTTCATAAAAACCGTTACACATACAGATATCACATCACATTCTTATTAACAGTTCCTAAAACTTTTTCATAAAAACCGTTCCACATACAAATATCACATCACATTCTTATTAGCAATTCCTCATAAGCTAGGGGTAAAAAACAAACTATTAAAGGAGCTATCACAGTATAACTGTATAAATAAATAAAAAAAAATCACTTGCCCAATAAATAAAAAACACAAGAACAGGGAACAAAAGTACATGAAAGATGACACAATGGACCAATTTCTTGAAAAGTTCCAAGATTCTTCTATAGGCCCGAGTATTATTAATTTGGTATCATCACTTGCCCAATTTTCTGTTCAGTTTTGTTTTATTTTGTGTAAAAAAAGTATGAACATGGACTACTATCTATACATAACAAGTTAGACGGATAAGCAAAGGAATTTTTTTCAAGAAATTATCAAGACGGAACAAAAGATAAATGCTGAACAAAATTAAAATGAAAATGGACATTTAATCATCACCACCAACATCTCAACGCCTGACCCAACGTGAAGCTCAATACACAATGTTACAGAAATTATGTTTGCATCATAGAGACCTTGAGTGCAGCTCAGCTCTTTTAGCTAGGACTATCTTTTCGGTACTAAAATTTCCTAATCAATAATTGTATGGGAAGTATAACTTCAAACAGTAGGAAGGTTCTGGTATGCCGTTGTCGTTGCTTTAACCTGGGACGCCACACGCAACTACTACATACAGTAGTTATTTCTATCTTGTAGAATGGATGAGTTGGGGATTAGTCTCCAGGACGTCACATACAACAACGTAATGAGTCATTCTATCTAGCAGAGTACGTGAAATCGGGATTAGTCGAGTCAACGATACGCTCCTCTGTCAGAATCACCCAAAAAATCATCTGCAAACATTGGAAAATAACAGATCAAGGTAAAGGGAAGAGGCAAAAAAAATGTGATGAAGAGTAAACAAACTCGTGTCCACTTCATCCAAATGGGTATACTACTGGTCCATGCGTAAGATCTCACATAATCGAATCAATTATGGTGTGCTTGTCTACCTAAACATGCAACACTTGACTGTTAATAAAAAATCTGGCTCTAAGCTGTCATGTACAACCCCTGAATGCATTAATGGTGAGAAAAACAACCCCTGAATGCATCAATGGTGAGAAAATTGATAAGCAGGACGAATCAATGCCAGTGGTTGCGAAGTGCCAATAGAAGCCAGCAGCAGATGCAGTCATTCGACAAGAAGATAACAAGATTCGTGCTATTTATTAGTACCTAAATTACAAAATAAGAAAGGTGAAGATAATCCAGAATGCATCTTACCATGCTCATCTTCATCACCGCTGTGACTTGTAAAGAAAGGAGTGAGATAGTTTCGGTCTATCGCAGTAAAAGATGTAGTGCTGCAAGAATTTGAGAGTAAGGACGAATGAAGAAAATAATATAGGCAAAAGTTGGAAATCACTTGTAGCTTACCTGTTGTGAAACTCCTTGAGTCTCGTCTTAAACCTGTTTCCAGATGAGGATTCCCCCTCGTACGAAGGGGCTCGGTAGCTACTGTTTGTCTCAAACCTCTGAAAATAAAGATAAAAATAATAGAGGATAATAATTCCGGCTCGATTTTTAAAAAATGGTTCTAACAAAAACCATTTGGAAATCATGTAAAAAACTTGGTATAACAGCAAGGAATGAATTCAAGAGATGTGCTTCTAGTTTGCACCTATGATAACTATTATGCTTTCAGCAATTCAGCAAATGCCATATTCCACTATGTTAAAAATAATATAAAAGTTCTAGCAGGCTCCTCTAAATGGATTCAACAGGAGAGTCCCACTCTTCCCTAAAATAAGCATATTGCACACCTCGGTTTCCTCAAGCCACAGCTTTGCAATCAAGGAGACAAAAATGATGATGAAAATGATGGGGCAGAAAGACAATACATTCAGCCGAAACCAAATCTACTTGAGTGTGTACAATTTTCATTGAAACACATGCACTAACTTTTCACCTAAAAAGTCGGGAAGGGACAGCTCACAGTTAAATTGACATTTTTGACTTACTTCTCCCAATGCGTCATCATGGCTGTCACCCACAACTTCTAAAGCTTCCAGCATGGTCCCTGTAGATCCTCCTATCAGCAAGACCTGGAAAACCACCCAAGAATATTAAGACATAAAATGCTCTTTATATTTATGTGCAAAACTGAAAGTGGTGGGCCACATCTACAAGCTAAATCAATTCTATCCAAGAACATTATAGGACATAAAATGCCTCTGTATATCTATGTGCAAAACTGAAAGTTTGGTAGGGAACATCTGCTAGCTAAATCAATTAAATTTATTAATATACAAACATACCATTTGCACGAAATTTATGGAAATAGAACTATCTTTGAGTTTAATATCGAATAAACAAGGGCAGTGTTGATCTGATCAAGTAAGACCTTGCCTCACAGTTAAGAGACAAACAAGACACTAATGCTTTCATGTTAAGCTCCTAAAACCAATTGGTCAGATTACGTTTGAGGAAACTACGCATAAAAAAGGTTGGATTATCATACAAAAATAAGCAACCATTATGATTTATGAATGCAGCCAAGGTCCACCATAAACTAGTAATATTTAGAACAGATCACTGTACTCAGTACTCACTGTCAAAACAACTATTGCAGTTGTGGCAGTAACGATTGTCTGGCCATGACCATCTGGAAGATCATGCACCGATTGAAGAGCCAGGGCAAAAGCCATAGCCCCTCGGAGACCTGTGATAAAAGAAATATCACGAGTTTGAGCAGCCAGAGGGTATCTACATGATCGTATAATTGTTAGACAGGGAGTGACAGAAAAAAAGTGTTTTAGCAAAGTGTTGGATATGCAAGAGAAAGCAGTTTGCAAACCACCAATGGTTTTTCAGCCACTCACCACTATACCAAAGAGCTTTTTGATGCTTCATTGGTATTTTCCGATGTGCAGGTCTAATCAAGTTCACCAAATAAGCGCACGAGAAAACATTTGTAGCTCTTCATGAAACAAGTATAAGAAGGTTCAGCAGGTGATAAACATTCCAACACTACATTATCCATATCTCATAATCAAAACTGCATAGGAAAATATTGGCTGCCAATATGAACATAATGGTAAAGTTGATAGCAGCAATATACTCGTTTTAAGTTTAGAAGGCAAAGCAAGTATACCTTGCAATCCCAATGAATAGCTGATGTAAGTTAGAGAAAGTTAAGGAAAATAACAGTGATTCAGCACAGTAAATACCAAATTAGCCGCTTAGAAAAAATACACATGTGGATACAATTGAGAAAGAGATAAATCCAATATGTGACCAGCTATGTTTTTCCATCGCAATATCAAATCCCATGTATATAAATCTGCAAAACAGACCAAAAAAGCAGGCCAACAGTAGAAACAAGCCAAAACAACAAACGAACTCAGAGAAAAGTTAAATGAACTCGCAGATTTCTTACATAAAAGTCTCAGCCAATGACGATATCAGATGGAAAAAAGCAGATACAAATTTCTGAGAACTGTCTGACAAGTTTGAGAAACTGTAGTGCTTCATGACCTAAAACATAAAAAGTTCATGAACTAAGTCATCTACCAAAAAAAAGAAACAAGTAAAAATCGAATCAAATTAAAGACCAATAAGCCAAAACTACTTAGTTTCACTTACTATTCCGGTGAACAATATAGACACAATTCCCGAGAGGCCAAGTCCTTCAGCTAGCATATACCTAGAAAATCAAACACACAGCACAACAGAGTCCTAAATAGTCCTAAGAACACTGATTTTGTAAAACTATATTGAAGAACGTCGAAGTGACTTACGAGAAATATGGAAAAAGGACAAATAAACAGCACTCCAAGTTCTGAAGACTGTAAATATCATGATTGCAGTAGGAACCGGGTTTAATTAGACATGAAACTTGAACCTGATGCTATCAAAAAAATGTACTTACTTGTCAATATCCAAACCAGCATACTTGAAAAAGTTCAGGGGAGTTAAAGATTTGCAAAATAGGTTATGAAGAAAAGATCATAACAAGGTGGAGAAAAAAATTGAAAAAAGGATATCAAAGCAGAAGTGAATCCAACTCCAACCCCTGTAGATATAGAAACAAATTACAATTAGCAGCAATGAATGTGCATCTTCAACACAGAGTGCATAGAAGTATAAATTTTTAGTTAGAGTCTGTGTGCGTGTCGATTGCTTCCAAATCAGTACAAACATGACAGGCAGAATTGAGTATCTTTTAACAACACAATAACTAAAGAGTCCAGAAACTTTTGTCACCACAGCAAAGAAAAAAGGAATTTAAAGGGAAAATAATGAAGTATGAGATTTTGTTATGTAAACAAATGAATTAATGAAAAAATCTTCAGAATTTCCCGCCGTTTAATGAAAAATTTTAACAAAAATGTATGAAATTATGAATAATATAAGAACAGTTTCAATTAGGACAAGGGTCAAACAAATATGAACCTGCTGACATTGAACCAACAAAGGTCTCAAGAAATCTGAGCACGACCATGAAAAAATTTTGTCCCGATGACTCATGGCTCCTTACCAATGACATTGTCCTGGATATGTAGATTCAAATCAATATCTTATGTAAGATTATTTCACAATATGATGGAATATTTTACTCACCTGTACAGAGAAATTGCCATCTTCAAAAGGTTAAATATGCAAGTTCCAGCAAACAAATCAGTTTATAGATAATTACCCAATGAAAATATCATATTTCCACATAAGCTCCTCATTATGAAACAAATTATAAATACGTAGACTTACCGCGTCATTTAGCACAGATTCGCCAAAGACCAAAGCATATAGATTTACATCTGTACCAAGCTCCTAAAAATGTCATATCAAGTAGATGTCAAGAACAAATGTATCATATTACGATAATTTTGATTTGAATTTGAAGAAGTATATGGTATGCCTACCATCTCTAAAATTAGTAAATGACTGAAAAAGAACCGATCATTTGTTTAACAAAGATAAATATGACCAAATTAGTGAGTATCAACACAGAGATGAGCAAGTTACAATCGTCTCCGACTCCAGATCTCATAGTTGAAGGTGCCGTATCAACTTAACCCCAACCTAGAATTCAAAGTGATGACTAAAATTCAACCATCTGAAGGTTTTGGCTATGGCTGTAATGATCTATAATAATCTTCTCATCTATCCTTTTTGGAGGAAGGATACCAAAGAGTTCCAACAATTTCATTCAATTGTTTGTGACAGTGTGGAAAATGTCATATAAAAATTACAATATCAGGAATAAAATCAATATGTTGACTATAAAATGTTTTTATTGGTTCACTGATTTAACTGCAATTTGAAGGGGTAAATCAATGCCATGGCCTCATTGGACAAATAAAAATGACCAACAAGCTACCTTAATCGATTGAAGATGTAAGGATTCGACAACAACTTGAAGCTGCTAAAATGGAAAAACTCATTCAACTTAAAACATGATTTACTAAACTCTAGCAAATGTATTTTCAAGCATGTATAACAACAATGACAAGTCATATAAGCCAACATGTTAGTAAATAACTCAAGGAAACATTAGAATGAAGTATAAAACCAACTATGTTTTCAAATAACGCACTGGATGGCGTGCTCTCCATGATATACACGAGTAAGCTAACAAAAATTTCCCTTAGTAAGTATTGACAGTTCTTTTGCATTTATTCTCAAACAACTTCACCGAAGCCAGCAAATTAACAATCATGTTAACATTTATCTAATGCAAAACTTAACAACTGCTAAATTTTGATCATTTAACTCAAAGATGCACGAGAGATACTGCAGCCTATTACTACAACGTTGTCTCATGATGAGTCTCATGCTGCCAATTCATAAAATTCTCGACTATTTAAAGAGTTGTCTTTAATGGTTAAAAACCAAGCTAACGGCAAACAAATCTTGGATGCTATGTGCCTAAGACACCGGATCACCTGAAATATAGACAAAACAGTGACAGGATCAGTAGCTGAGATGAGAGCACCAAACATCAGACATTCCACAAATGGAAGTTTGTACATTAGAAATGTCACTCCACCAAGATATCTGTAATATGACAGGTTATAGCATTAGTCCGATAAGGCATATCTTCAGTAACTGTTGAATTAAAAAATATATGTATATTTATATATATGTATATATATCTTGAGGCAACAAATATAAATTAAACTCACACTAAAATGCCCGTGACAACAGAAGCTATAAAAGTTCCGAATATAGCAAATGTGACAATGGCACCAAAGTTGGAAAAGAACGGTTTCTGCAAATTGAGTTCAGAATACATATCATACACATATAACTTTCCCTTCTTTAGCTCCATGATTACATTCTAAAGAAAAGGAAAACATAAACTTAAAGCCAAAGACTCACCGGTTGTAGACTGAACCCCGACTGAGTAATCACATAAATAAATTAAGGAAATTACTTCATCTAGTCAACAAAAGGAAGGTCACGTAATAAATGGCACTCATCTTGTGTAGTTTTACACCAAAAAATAAAGTTTATTTAGCAAGGATATAATATGATCGGGGGCAGCAGAAACAAGAAGAAAAACTCTTCGTGGAAGTTGAACCATGCCCTGCAAAATAAAAATAAACGAAGACATCAAAAAGTCACCCTTGCCTCCTGAAGTTTGAAACTAGGATTTTAAAAAAGGGTCAAGCACGAGAAACTGAAGATCGCAATAAGACCTGATGCTATTTTCCGTATTGGAAATATTAGCTAGCCCACCAACAATCAAACCTGGTTCCCAATTCACAAATTCATCAGACCACAATAACACTCAAAATCACGATCAGATTCTACAGTGATTTTGAAGCGGTTAAGTGGGAGTCAAGGACCGATGAAAAGCTAAATGAACGATAGCGTAACCGATTAAAAGTGAGGCACTGGCTTCTGGTAGATAATAGAACCGGTGTCGACGAAGGACATGGCCAAGAACAAATGAAAGAACGAGCATCATGATTTGCAGAAGAATCCCAACTCCGGCCGCCTGCTGCTCTTTCGCCGGACTTCCTCGCGGATCGGCCGGAGATATATGCAGCTCATCCATGCCGATCCCTGATTATGGTTCTAGGAGTTTTTGGTCCTTTTTCTTGATTGGAAGAGGAATTCGATTGTTTTCATCTTCTTGAGCCAAACTTCCCGCAATTTCACGCCTCGTGAATCGTGTCCCTTGAATTTCTTGTATAATTTCACTTTTGTTTTGTGCTTATTTCCAGATTTAAATTTAATTTAATACTATAAATTCTCGGGGTTTTCCATAAAAATTCATCTGGACTGTTTTTTGTTAAGGATGTAAATTATCCAAACTAAGCTGAATAGTATGGCTCGTTTAAGATTAATTCAAGCTCGAGTTCGAACTCGAGCTTGATTCGAGCTTTTATCATCTGGCTTGAGTTTGGCTCATTTAAGATTGATAGAGATCGAGCTCAAGCTCGAGCTTTATTCGAGCTTTTATCATCAGGCTAGAATTCGACTTGTCTTGAAATTACTAAGCTTGTGAAAAGCTCTAGTTCGACTCGTTAAAAGCTCGTTTATCATGTTAATCAAGCCGGGCTCGAGCTTGGTTTATTAATAGCTCGTTTATCATATTTAACAAGCCTGACTTGAGCTCGGCTCATTTTCGAGCTCGTAAAACATACAATTGAGCTCGAATTTGAGCTTGATTCGAGCTTGTTAAAATTAAATATAGCTATGAACTAATTTTATATTATACACAAAAGTTTAACTTTTATTAGTACTAATATTTTTATTTGTCAACTCAACAAATGAGTCAAGCTCGAGCTGACGAGCCACCTAAACGAGCCGAGTTCGAGCTCGCAAGCCTATTAACGAACATGTTTGCGAGCTCACGAGCCGAATACGCTTAGGCTTGAGCTTGGTTTGATTAAGTTGTCGAGCTCAAAATCGAGCTTGAGCTTGGTTTGATATGATTAATAAACGAACTTAAACAAGTTTTTTATCGAGCCAAGCTCCAAATAGCTCGCGAACGGTTTAGTTTGTTTACATCCCTGTGTTTTGTTGTTATTCGGCTTCTTAAAATAATTCTAATAACTCCTTGGGATAACAATTTTACACATATTCTCACTATCCCATTTTTATCTTCTTCTGTCTTTTCTCCTGAATTTTCCATCCAATCATATAAAAAAATTTAAAAGCTCCAAATCTCCTTAAAATTGAAAATTTTCGATGGATTTTGAAAACCTGAACTAACTAGTTGTACAGCTCATTTTTTTCTCCCGATTTTGAGGGAAATCAGAGTCAAAATCAAAGAAAAATGGGGCGATTTTCCAAGCTCGAAAGCCATAGAAGATAAACTGAAATAGTGTAATTTATTGAAAGTCTCGATTTTTTGGAGTTTCGTTTTATTTTTAACGAGTTCTATTTTGTGAGACAAAACTCGTGGAAAATTTACATCAAGAAATACAACAACCACAGTCGAAGCAGCAGCACGTGATTTCCATGTTTTGTCACGTGTGTCAAGTAGGTTGGAACGAAATCAGACTTTATAGTACCCAATTTTTGTTTATTACTACTCATTAGTGTTAAATTATCCAAATGATCATGGAGTAATCTTAGATTTAATATATGTTACTCACTTTCATTTATTTCATACTCAAATACAATTAGATATAACTTAATAGGAATTAATAATACCCGGTTTTTTTCTGATAGTACGCAGACCAATCACTTGGATTGAAATAAGAACGACTTTATACAATTGGTGTTATATTATTCCAATTTTATTGAATTTTTATCTAAAGTGGACTATCACCACCATTTAAAGTAGAATTAGCGACTATTATGTCCAATTTTAGTTACATACTACTTGACTACATATTAATATACAAAAATTTGTGTGAGACGGTCTCAAGGGTCGTATTTTGTAAGACAGATCTCTTATTTGGGTCATCCATGAAAAAATATTACTTTTTATTGTGAATATCGATAGGGTTGATCTGTCTCACAGATAAAGATTCGTGAGACCGTTTCACAAGAGGTCGTCTCACAAAAGACCTACTCATTTATGAATGATAGTAAATTATATCTTATAAAAACATTTAATTAAGTGTAAAGTTAATATATCGTTATACATAATTGTGAGATGGAGTGGTTTCTATTGCGTGGAGCATATTTAATAGATATGTGATAATCTATTGTTCTAAAACCATTGATCTTCGTATGAGAGCTTTTCATCCATATTGTCATGATTTAAATCTTTATTTTGAATAAAGTATTAATTAATGCATGATTAAAAAGTTTTCAGTTAAGCATAATTAAGGAATTCATTAATTGAGGATCAATATGTTGGGATCCACCGAATTTAAAATAAATCGTTCAGTCTACTTCAAGTTATATTATCCCGGGAAATCTAACAAGACGGGTGAGATTATAACATGTGGCAGATAAGATTGAGTTCGAATATTCTGAACTAGTTCGGATACAACCTATAGATAGAAACTAATTTCATTTTCCTACACCACTTTCCCTTATCTATTTTATGTCGAGTTCCATCCATATACATTAAGTTTTCTAGATAGTTCATAGGGTTGTTTAGTGTCCGAAAGATTCGGAACTAGTGTTGACTCGAGGAGGGTCTGTGAACTGAGACACGTAGATCGAGACATTATCAGCGGTGAGGGAGTTCGACTTCCAATTCTAGTAGTGTACGCTTTAAAGGCACATCGGGCATTAGCGAATGGAATGTAGAGATACCTCATTTATGTTGCAGACGTATCGATGGATGTAATCGACACGAAGAACTTTCCAATTGTCGATGAATTTCCTGATGTTTCTCCGATGAAATTCTTGGATTTCCTCCAGAGAGGGCAGTGGAAGATGAGATAGAATTAATACCAGGAACCACACCTATCTTTAGAGTGCCTTACAGAATGAAAACTGCTAAAGTCAACAAAAGAGCTATGCAGACAAAAGAAGGCGAGATCTTGAGTTTGCAGTATGTGGTCACATGTTTATAAAGATAGCACTTATGAAGGGTGTTATGAGATTTGACAAGAAAGGCACACTTAGTACAAAAGTGGGAGCATTAGCATATCGAGTGGTATTGTCACCTAATCTCGCAAGAGTTCACAATGTCTTCTTATATCGGTACTCCACAAGTACATGTCAAACCCTTCACATGTACTGAACTTTGAGCCACTGCAACTTACACCAAATGTGTCATACGATGAGAAGCCTACTCAAATCTTGAGTAAACAAGAAAGAAGGTTGTGGAACAAGGTGATAAAGATGGTCAAGGTAAAATGACTAAATCACTCGTAGGAAGAAGCCACTTGGGAGACTGGGTCAGAGATGAAGAGTCGCTATCCCGAACTAATCGGTAAGTCTTAATTTCGAGGATTAAATTTTATTTAAGAGGATGAGGATTTGTAACATCCAAAAATCAACTCACGTCAACCACATGCATGTAAATGAATTAAATTGCTTAATTATTTTATTTAATTGATTTAAATGCTTACATAATGCATATTATATGAGTAAGGGTCTGATTGCATGATTTTATGAAAACTGTAGATTTTATCTGAATATTCGATAATAGGCTGGGGAATGGAGATCGGGAACGACTAAGATAAAATTTTTCAATAAATATTTTCAAGGCTTATTAATATGATTAAATTTTTCTAAAAATGGTAGGGTTCAAATTATTTAGATGAGCTTGATTTGATCCGGGAAGTTGGTTTTGGGCAAACGAGAGAATTTTAAAAGATCAAGATTATTATAAAACTAATTTTTATAAAGTGTTATTTTTCATTTAAATAGGTGTTATTGAGCCTAATTTACCTAAGATTAATATGCTCAATTTCTCATAAACTCAAAGGCCCAAAACCTAATCCCATTAACATGCAAATTAAAATCTATAAAATAAAAATCCTAGGTTTTTTAGGCTCCATTCAGCCGTCCACTTCACACACTTCACACACCAAAAATTCGAAATTTTGAGGAGGAGAAAAATAGGATTCTTCGTCGCCCGTTCGTCATTTTTCGCGCCCCACGCCAACTGTCGTATATTCGAGTGTTCTAAAACGCAAAGGCACGCCTCTAAACTCTTTTATGCGTATTTTAGCATGAAAAATATTTGAGTACAAATCGTTTAACGTTTTGGCGATTATTTTCAAAGTTTTGATGATTTTCAATCGTATATGAACGTGTTATGATTTCCAATGGGTACACTGCCAAAATAATTTGTTTAAGGGATGGAAAAAATGGTTGAATAAGCGAAGAAAAATGGCTGGAAATTGACATAAGTGGACGCATGGATTAAGGGCTAAGTTCTATGGTTTAAGGGTTTTTGGGCTGGCTTTAAGGGCTCGACCATGAGGGAGGCTGCACCAGGGCTCGACCAAGCTTGGTCACGATCCTATGCAGGTGGTGTTTAGTCAACCTAGGGAAGCTAGGGCTTGCGTGTGGCTCGTTGTGGGCTGACTAGGGCTGGTTCAATAGAGTCTAGTAGAGTCCTAGTTGGGGTCCTAGGCGACTGGGATGAGATGGCTCGAAGGGAAGCAAAGGGAGAGAAGCAGCGATCAAGGACTTTGCATGCAAGGGTGTGTGCGACTTGGATGAGGGCTAGGGCTCGGTGCTGGTCTAGGCTAGGTAGGAGAGTGTTCCGGTGATGGTTAAGAGGGTTTGGACTCAGTGGTTGCTAGAGTAAAAGAGTCCTAGCAAAGCTAGGAGAGGGTGCCGCGACTTTTGGCTTGCGCAGGGGACCTTTGCGTGGGTTGGGGGTTGCGGTGCTGGTCCAAGAGGGTTCAATATGGTTCCTAGGGGGTCTGGTCAGGGGCTGGGCCATGGCTCGAGGAAATCGGGGGTTGGCTCGGTGCAAATGAGCAAGGGTTCGGACTTATGGATTAGGAGAAAAGAGTTCGAACCATGGTCCACGGGAGGTCGGTTCATGGTTCACAAAGGTATTTTAGGAATGAAAAATCTATGTTTAAAGTTTGTGAAGAAAATATTAATTTTGAATTAATCCGGGATTTTACACTCCATGTTTTAGTAATTAAGGAATTATATCAAAAAACCCGAGTTTACGTTAGATAAAAAAATACTAAAAATTAAATTTAGACTTAAATAATTATTTGGGGTATGCTCAAGTTGAAAAAAAAGTAAGAAAAAGTCAAAATGGGGAATTTTAGAGTCCAAGGGTAAAATAATTATTTTGCCTCTCGGGTAGTCCGAAAGGTTTGGCAGTGCCCCGAAGAATCATAATACATGCTAAATAATATTTTAAAATGTTTATGATGAAAATATGTAATTTCATAATTTATGGTAAAGTTGTGTAATTTTACTGTTTAAAATGTTATTTTACAAATGTGGAAAGGACACAATATTTTATGGTTAAAAAGAAAATAAAATATTTTGAAGGATTTCAATTGACTTTGATATAAAGGATATGTTATATGATTTTTGAAAATATCGTGAGGGAGAAGACCCCAGAGGAAGCCCGTTTACGGGAGAAAGCCCCAGGGGAACCCAACGATCGTATTTCTATTTTACGTCAGTACCCAGTGCCCGTCTCTATGCGCTATGGTGAGCTAAGACTGATTAGTCGATCAGAGGATAAAAATTAGTCATTTTCAGTGATCAAACTTCACCCAAAATGATAAATGGTTGAAAGATTTATGATTTGAAGATTTATAATTTATTTATGCTTACAATTTTATTTTAAATAAGAGTATGATTTTAATGCATATGCATGTATATGTATTATTTGCTACTCATATTTAGAACGTGCTGAGTCATTAGATTCACTAGGTTTGAATGTTGCAGGTGATGATGATATTGAGGGATGCGCTGACGCTTGAGTGGATCGAGTCCGGTAGTACACTCCCGATGGACATTATTTTCCACATTAGCTTGATAGTCAAATTTTTAAATAATTTTGTTAATGAGTTAATTAGAGATTTTTATGCTTTATTTTGAAGTTAGTTTGATCATGTTAAAGGTTGAAGTTGACTGTTGTTAATTGACGATTTAGGGATTTTTATGCACTTGAGATTTTAAATGTTAAATTATTTTTGATGACGGAAATGTTAAGTTTTTTTCAAATATGAAATTCGAATTTATGTTTTAAAAAAAATTAAATTTGTAGGGATTTTAAGTTTAAAAGTAGTGGACGTTTCAGTTGACAACCCAACTGAAGTAAAACTCAACTGATGTCAACTCAACTGAACTCAATCAAATTGATTTAGTTTCTCATAACAATATTGATGAATCCAATTGTAGATGGAACAAGAATCATCTACTTGGTCTAGTAATAGGTAACACATCTGCTCATGTGAGAACCAGAGGATATATGATCAATCAAACTGATAGTAGTTGGATTGATGCTATGTAAGAAGAACTAACTCAATTAACTAGAAATCTGTGTGAGACTTAGTTCCAAGACCCTTTCGCCAATCAGTTATAGGTACAAGATGGATGTACATGAACAAGATAAATGAAGATGGAATTGTGGTGAGGAATCATGTAAGACTAGTTGCTCAAGGATTTAGGCAAGAAAAAGGAATTGAATATGATGAAATCTATGCTCCAATAGCTAGGCTGGAAGCTATCACGATATTCATTGCCTTGCCTCTTACAAAAACTTCAAAGTTTATAAATTGGATGTAAATAGTGTATTCTTAAATGGATAACTACAAGAAGAAGTTTATATTGAATAATCTTCAGCTTTATTAACCATTTATATTCTGATCATGTTTATAAATTGAACAAAGTTTTATATGGTCTGAAACATGCTCCAAGAGCTCGGTATGACACGTTATCTAAGTTTCTTATTGAACATGATTTCACTATAAGCAATGTTGATAAGACACTATTTAAGTTTACTAAAGGATATCATACTTTATTAGTGCAAATTTATGTTTACGATATTATTTTTGGGTCAATTAACCCCAAACTGTGTTAAAGTTATCTAAACTAATACATGACAAATTTGAAATGAGCATTGTGGGTGAACTGACATTCTTTCTTGGCATGAAATTGAAACAATTGGATAATGGTATTAACATCAGTCAAAGTAAGTACACAAATGAACCACTCAAGAAATTTTGAATGAAAACATGTTCTGCAGCAGCAACCCCTATTAGCTCATCAGTTAAACTAGAAAAAATGAAGGGGAAGCTTGATCGAAAAGTATCAGTGGATCATGTCCGTTTAGTTGGCCATTCAGAAGCAGATTATGTAGGGTGCAAGCTTGATCGAAAAGTATCAGTGGATCATGTCCGTTTCTTGGAGATAGAATGATTTCTTGGTTTAGCAAAAAGCATACTTCCATTGCAATATCCACAACTGAAGCAGAGTACTTAGCTGCTGGAAGTAGTTGTGCCCATCTCTTATAGATACAACAACAGTTGAGAGATTATGAAATCATTGCACATGAGTCGCCAATATTTTATGAAAATACAAGCACCGTAGCTATCACCTACAATCCAATTCTACACTCCAGGACCAAACACATTGATGTTAGATATTACTTCATCAGAGATCGTGCATTAAAGAAATACATAAGCCAGAATATATCTCAACTGATCAACAAGCAGTGCATATTTTCACCAAGCCACTATTAGAGAATAATTTTTCCTTCTTTAAAAATATTTTAGGCCTTATTGATTTATCTTAATGCTTATGTAGGGTGAATATTGAGTCTTAAGAAAGTCAACTTATAAGATAGAAGTCGGCTTACCTTGAGCTCAACTGAATATCGGTTTAGTTTCTTAAACTGATCGTTTGTACTCTTGACAAACTGGCCTTATCATTTAGTTGACTGATTCTTAACTCAGTTTAGTTTCATGTCAAATTTAAGTGACGTTTGAATATTCAGTTTTCTCGAAATCAGTTTATTAATATTTCACAAATATTTGTTCCAATAAATGTCACGTGTCTTGTCAGAGGAAATTCAAAAAGTCACCTTGCATATGAACCTTAGTTCAACTCATTATTTTCTTACTTCAAAACATTTTTTGCAAACTGTTCGTGCTTTTGCTTCCGATTTTCATAGCAATCACTATTTTCTTTCTAAAATTACTGAATTTATTCTCAAAATGACATCAACTTCGCTAGCTTTTATCTGGAATGCTGCTATGGTAGATTTTGATTCAATTTAAGCCAGGTAAAACGAAGTAATGTCAGGAGTCTTCCATCTTTTGGAGTCATCTGGACTAAGGGGATTTCTTTCAGCTTCTTCCCTGTATATATTCGTGACAGAGTTGCTGAGTGTTTACAAGAAGAGCTCAGTCAATGAAGAAAGGAAGATTATCCTGAACATGAATGGGCACACACTGTTGATAGACGAGGATTTCTTTGCAACCCCGTTTCAGTTACCTTCCAAAGGTATCACAAATTTGACTGATATTTTTACTGATGACATGGAGGAAATGAAACTTAAGTTCTCTATGTATGGGTAGGCTATCAAACTCTCGGATGCCAAGACAGACCTCAAACTGGAATATCAGTTGATGGCAGATCTGGTGGCCAGGGCTTATTAGCTAAAAGCATGATCTTTTGTTTCCCTCACAGTTGAAAAATTTCGGGCGATCATAGCCATAGTCAATTGAATAAAGATCAACTGGTCCTTCATTATGTTCAACACTCTGAAGAGTATGATGCAACACACCAAGCAATCCTTTGGTTTTGTTGTTCAGTTGAACAAGTTGTTTGAAGATTCTGACATTCTACTTAATGAAGCAACGACTCACCACAAGCTCAGGATGCTTAATGCACAAAGAATTTCCGCTTTGAAGCCAAAGAGTCAAGCCTCAACACTCTCTAACCTGGCGATTTGTTGAAGAAAAGATGGCTCTAGCCAAGAAGTCTAAGCCTGTAACAAGCAAAATTAGTCTAGTTCCCAAGCCAAAAGGCAAGAGAAAGTTAATCACGTATGAAAGTGATTCTGACAAAGTACCTCCTTCACCTATAAAGAAGCCCAAAACAACAAAGACGAAACCGGTTTTAACCCCCAAGTAAACATGCACCTCTGCCTGTTGAAAAGACAAAGATAAGATGGAAGAGAAAAAGATTGAGGTGAAGAAAACTAAACCGACCAAAATTGATGCCAAGACAAATAATGCTTAGGCATTTGACAAAGAAGTTTCTGCTAAGCCTGCAAAGAATTTGACTTTTGTTGGAATAGTTGTTCTCATCCAAAAATTTGCTCCATCGAACATTCTACCAGAAACATGGCCAAAATGTGTAGTAAACAGAGATCCCATTGAGTATACCAGATCTGGACTGATCTCAAAATATATTTCAAAAAGGATATAGGGGAAGGCAAAGAGAAGATGGGGGAAGCTGAGAAGTTCATACCCATGTCTATCGTACAAACTCAAATTAACTTCTTGATATACTAGGTAAATGAATACGCAGATACCAAAACTGAATTCCAAGATGAATGCTATTGGTTTCAAACATTTAATTTTGCAAGAAAACTGAAAAATAAAGAGACATTGAAGAATTCATCTCTCTTGGAAAGTCTGTCTTGAAGGCTTTTAAAACAGTAACAGAGGCTCACGCTATGGAGAAAAGAGAATACTTCTTTGATCTTATGAGAATTAAAAATCTAAAACTGTTATGTGAAGAACTGAAGAAAAACTATGATCCGACATGCCCAACTATTCATGATGATAGAGAAATTTTCACTCAGATGGATACATATTTGAGTTCTCTTCAAATCAAGGTGAAGTTCTGGGAAATAAATCAACAAATATATATTCCAGTGGATCAAAAGAGCAAGAAATCCACCAAGGACTTCACCAAAGAAAATCTGCAGAAGAGGAAAAGCCTGCAAATAAACAACACGAGAAGGATTCTTCAGATCAAGTGTTGAAGGAAAATATTGATCAAACTAAACAAGAATCAAGCAAAGCTAGATCCTCAACCAGTTCAATTAAACAAATTTTAGACCAAACCGAACCTTCAATCACTAAAACACCAGATGGTCGAAAGTCAACAGAACCAATTGAGGAGATATATCTAATTAATGTTGATGAGATCTTGAAAACAATCAATCAGGATATTGAAGAGGTCCATGATGAAGAGATTAAGATGGTCGTTTCATCAAAAATGGAAATTGAGGAACATATTGAAGATGAAACTGAAGTGGTGAAGTCAGTAGAAGTTAAAATTCCTTCAGTTGATGTTCCTGAAACATTTTTCATGTCTGCATCTGTGAGGAACCAGTTGGCTCTCCGAACCCTTCAATAGTTGAAGAGTCAGTTGCAGTAGTGAAACAAATGGTAATTTAAGAGAGTGAAACTGAAGTTGTTGAAATATTTTAGCTAGTTGATGTTGTTGGACCGAGCAGCCAATTGATCAACTTTCTTGATCCTAAGGTGAATATCATTGCTGAATCACCAAAATTGGAGATAGAAGATGATCTTCCCATTGAAAACATCCTCTCAAATCTGAATCGTATAAATGCTCTTTTGTCGCAAGTCAAGACATGTCAAAAACTCACCGATATTGATATTGAAAACTTCCAACAAAAATGGTCAAGGTCTCAATAATCTACCAAAAGATGTCCACTCCTTGTTTATCCAACTAGACTTCATGAGAAAGAAATGTGCTTCAACGTTACAACTATCAAACTCTCATGATGCTCTTACTTAGAATAGATTTAATTCATGAAAATTTGAATTCCAAAATTGATCCTTTCTCAATCAACTTTCAGCAAATTTAGACACTATGTCAGCCTAGATGATTTCAGTTGTGAACATTATAAAAGATATGTGGTTGTTCTTGGTGCTGAAAAAAATGGGGAAGAAAAGTCTAAATTGTTGACAATTTATTTCAATTTATCAGTTTCAAAGAATTGATTATCAAAATTTATTATTGATTAAATTGGACAAATTGCTTAATTTTGTCAAACACTAAAAGGAAGAAATTGTTGGAATATAACTTTTATGTTTTGGTGTTAACAAATAATTAATGTGAAACTGATCTAAGATGAACTGAACTCCAAATCACGGAACTGACTATGCTAAACTGGTTTACATAAATTGGACAAGTCAAAACAGAACTGACTCGGACATAAACTAAAATGTATCTTAACGGTCTTATTATTTTATCATCATTCAGGCTCAAAGACATCAGTTTACACTAGAGTGCTAAATTGATTTTTGGATAAAAAAAATTTTGTACATTGCTGAAACATCCAGAATCAACCATATCACATTTTGTACGGATGTTCGGAATGATGTTATGGACAAACGACGCAACACTGACTACATTATAAGGAACATATATTTTTTGAATTTTGATACTGTTGCAATTTGGAATCTATAAATAAAAGTGCAGTTAAGTTGAGCAGAGATTACCAAGTTACAAAATTATCAAGTTTCGAGAACACTTACCAAGTCTCAAAGCAAAAGCAAAACTTATCATACACTAAGGAAAAAATTACAAAATATTATATATGATCATTGAGGTTCATTAAGTTCTAGGAATTCTTTGTAATTCATTATATTCGGGAATAGTTCGTATATTGTTTTTTCGTTCAATTGAGTATACTAGGAGTTTCAGTTTTGGCGGTATTAAGTTCAAACTGAATTGAGTTCTTGCAAATTGTTTGTAAAGATCAAAGCTTTCAAGTGCAGGGGCGGAAGCACTCAATTGTTCACCTGGGCTTTAGCACAGGTGTTCCAAAAAAAATTTAAAAAATTTATATGTAAATTTTTTTTATAATTTTGGATAAATTTGATATTAGCCCGGGTAGATCAATTTAAAATATTAAAAGATTTTAGAGTTTAAAATTCTAGCCCGGGTATAATCGAATTCCTGGCTCCGCCCCTGTTCAAGTGTGAGCCTTCTCAAAAGGAAGAAGGGGTGTGACATATGAGCTTAAGTTCTCTGAATATCCAAGAATAAACTTGCGTACATTTTACTTTCAGTCTATCATTCAATTTACTTAGTCAATAAATTTTTTAAAATGTTCTAATATGTCAGTTTGGCTTCTTTGTGCACACATTTTATTAGTCAACTGACGTTGACAATCGATTATATCAAGTTAAATTTCAAACGAGGCTGAATTAACTTTTGATAAAAAAAAGTTAAGAAGTGTTTATTCAACATCTAAAAACACTTCAACCTATCACATCACTAAGTCTCCTCCTAGAGATACTGCATTCAGTAGTCCTGAACCTTCTCCGAAGGTGAATCCAATCTTAGCCCCAACCGTCCTCCTCTTTATTTTCTACAATGGATTTATCATTGTCCAACATGGATGATGTAGTTAATTCTACTGCCCAAGTGGCTCTTACTGTTGATGAACCCATGGTTGATATTTAGCAAACCCCAGTTTTGGGAGAACAAGCTCTTCCTCATCCTCTTACTCTTCCTCTGGAACTTCAGTTACAAAACTCTTCTTTTCTAGATCTAAGTATCTTTTTTGAATATCATCGTCAAAAAATTAAAGATATTCAGAATCGCCCCTCTTTTCATCCTCTCCCAAAATGAACCACGAGATTTAGTTATTCATGTGGTTATTGCCCTTGAAAAATCTATTCCTATAACTACTATTATAGAAGACGATGTTCAGCAAACATCCCATGTTAACTGAGCTTACTCTATTACCAACTTTGCTCCTCAAGTTATTGCTGATCCAGACCCTATTTTCATTCATTCTGATGAAACTATCGAAATCAATGCAACTCAGGTTGCTCTAGTGCTTCACAGAATAATAAATCCATCATAAATCTTTTCTCCAAAATTCTCTTTTATTCCTCTCATTGAATCCAAATTGGTTGACCTCGAGCATCATGGGCCGAATATGGAACAATTGATCAAAGAGGTTGATTACAAATCAAACCAAACTGACAGAAAATCAGAACAAATTGGATGAAAATCAGCAGAGAATCATAAAAAAATTGTCGAAAAAATGGATTAGATGCAAATCTCTTGCACTAATTAGATTTCTGACTATTCGAATATGTCAAAGAGGCTGATGCCAAAAAAGAGAGAGAACCGAGAGTTCAAAAGCTAGAAATTCTAGATAAGAAGATAAAGGTACCTGCTGAATCCATGGATATTCATCCCACACCAGAACTCTTTCATTATTTTTTTTATTATAATGTATACTCATCTGATCTTTTGATTATTATACATTTCGAACTCATATTGTGCTGAATTTTGGTATAAAAAAAATTTGGTATTTATAAGTTTTGGTGATATGTCACAAATCGTAAAAGTACGTAAGTGTTAAAATTCAGTAAACAAGAAATTCAATAGACTATATTTTAGAAGAATCTCGTGCATATTTTAGAAGATATTTTCTAAGTTTTGTCGGTCTTTTGAGTTAATAGAAAGTAAGCGTTTGCTCATTAATCTAAATTCTCTATTGTCTACTGAATCGTTATCTCTGCTGGTCTCTGATTTGTTTTCTTAAGCGGTGAAAACAAATAATCAATAAATCCGATTATCAAATAATGTTTTGGGAATAAAGAAAAAAATATTGTGGTCGTTTAATGTCAGAACTACAAGTATATTTTCATAGGCATTAATTTGCCCATGCTATTTTTGGTAAAAGATAAACGACACGTGACATCTAGTATTATTCTTGTTATGGTCTCAGTAAGACCATATTATAGCCTTTAAATATGAACGTTGCAAACTCTCTATGTAAGGCCATCTCAATATTAAAAAAAACTCTCTGCACTCTATGATATGCTTCATCTATTGTATGATATTTTCAAGCTCTTCTAATATTTACAAGCACACACTTAAAGTTATTGTAGAGCTAAAAATCCGTACACGTAAAACCCATGAATTTATTTAAATTGTTAAATTATTTGTTTAAGTTTAACATGATTTTAGTGATGCATGATTTATGAATTTGAATTATTTTAAATTATTTATGTTTTTTGATGCACGTTAAAATGTTTTCTTGAGTTTATGTTTCAGACGATTATTCGATGGGGGATCGAGGAAAAGAGGTCGACGACGATTTGGGCGATTTGTAAAATGTGGTATTTTATTTCAAGTCTAGAAAGTGTCATTTTAAATGATTTATTAAGTTTGTAGCATTTTTAAAGCCTAATTTAATTTATTAGGTGATTTTAAGATTTTTAAACTTTTAAAGTTTAAGACATGTACATTTTATTTCAATTTAGGGATGCTAGCAATTTAGTGGAGAATTGGTATTTTAATTATCATGTAAATTGCTTATTATTTATTTAATTAAGCTAATTAGCCCCTAATTAATCACACACACACACACACGTTACACACACTCACACACATTTACACATTTTTACACACACCAACATCACACACAATTCACACACACCTTGCCTTCAATTTGTTTTAAGGTGATAGCTAGGGTTCAAGGTGTTCTTTCAGCAGCCACAATCCTTTCCATTTCCCTACAATTTTACTAGCAATCCCTTGCCCATTTTTCTTCAAGAAAACGTTCCACAAGTCGTCCCGAATCGACCCTCACATCTTTCCGCTTCGGTATCGTCATTTCGTGAGTATATTCATCAAAGTCATGTATATTCTTTCATTTTTTCATCGATCATTTTATAATATATGTTTAGATGTTTATTTTGTGTAAAAATCCATGTTTGTTATGCAAAGGTTTGAGCAAAAACGTTTGGAACAATTCTTGAAAGTTTTAAAATCTCAAAACCAGATGTTGTTATCATTTCGTATACTGCACTTTTTTGATCGATTTTCTAGAAAAGTTTTCAACATATAAAACATATTACTTTTTGATACCTTCGATTTGACAGTAAATTCGTCATTTTTGGACAAGAAATGAGTGAGTTATGATCATTTTCATGTGACTGCTCAAACTGTTATGTTTAAACGATATTTAGATCTAAAAAAAAACGAGTCTGCTGTCACCTCGAGTACTGTGAATTTTTGGACAGTAAATTCGTAATTTTTGGACAAAAGAAGAGTGATATATGATCATTTTCGTTCGACTGCTCAAATTGTTATGTTTAAAAAAAATGTTCCTGCGGCGCTCGGGCGGTAAGATTTTACTGACCGAGCGCCAAGCATTCTAGGAAAAAAATTAAATTTTTTGTCTTGGCAGACATGTATAATGTATTAGTATGTTCGACGTGCAAAGAAATTATTTTATGTTTTTGAGGTATGATAATTGTCTTGTGATCAAATATGAATAGGTTTGGAAGCCGGTAAACATGGGCGGGGACCTCTCTACCTCGGTAAAGCATGATCGGGTTTAGATCAGGATTAAAATGCAGTAAAGCATGACCAGGAAACAATCCACCGGGTAAAGCATGACCGAGGATCTCATGTATATGGTAGTGAACATCCCTGCCAGCCCAGTACTGTGGTTTAGTCTGATGTTATGTGTCACTTGTTTTGAAACATATCTCTACGCAAAATGATGATGTTTATGTATGATCAAGTATGTATGATGCAAGTATGTTTATGAAATTTTTTATGAAACGATGGCACGTCTATGTTTATGTATGTACGTTCAAGTTTAAGTATGTATGGTCTACTTTAAAATGCATGTGGTTTTATTAGGGCTTTTTAACCGTTTACCGCACATTTCGTAATTCTTTAGTAAAATAAAGTAAAACAAAAAAAATTGACAAACTACCGTGTGACTTAAATTTTTTTTAAAAAAAATACAAGTTACGCCATCTCAGATGGCAACACATATTATTATTTTTTTTAAAAAAAGAAAAATGTAATTCACGCCTTAAAAAAATAATTATTAAGCAAGTCAGCCATTTGAGATGGTGTGACTTACTTTTTTAAAAAAAAAATTAAGCTGCATAATATTTTTGTTTTTTAATGCAAGTCACGCCAAATGAGATGGCGTGACTTGCATAATTTTTTTTTTAAAAGAAAGTTATATGGCATGACTTGATAAACATATATTTCTTTTCTTTGATAAAAAAAAAAGTTAAGAAAAATTTTATTTTAATTGTTTAAAATAAATATATTTGTATCGTTGATCGATGCAATGTAATAAAATTGGTCAAAGGCTGAAAAGCCACGTGAGATTTATTTATTGATAATTGGATGGTAGTGAAATCCTGTAAAGCCATGTGCATGTGATCTATCTGTTTTGGAAGCATCCGCTTACTTTGCCTATATAATACAAAGAGTTGTATTTTAAGTTTTTCTAGGTTTCATCTCTAGTAAGTTCTCTTAATTTTTTTTTATGTAATTTGTTTATTGGATTGACTCAATTTTGAGTTAATTTTAATTTTTTGCAGGTAAATTTTGATTCAACTATTAATATAAGGTATGTATATTAATATAATTATTTATGTTAAATATTAAATTTATAGAAAAAATTATTGTTTATGTTAAAATATAATTTGTATGCTATGCTGATTTATTTTTTTCTTGTAATTATAATTATTATTTGTCTATGTAATTATTATTAGTTTTTATAAGGATATTTAAAAATCATGATAAGCTTATCATTATTAATAGGAAATGTTTAAAATTTAATCCAATTAATATTTTTTTTTAAAGAAAGTCACGCTAATTAATTGGCGTGACTTGCTTAATTTTTTTCAAAAAAATATATATAAAGGCAAGTCACGCCAATTATCAGGGTGTGACTTGCTTGATTTTTTTAATATATATAATAAAAAAATATATAAAGGCAAGTCACGCCAATTATCAGGGTGTGACTTGCTTGATTTTTTTAAAATATATATATATATATAAGCAAGTCACGCCAATTAATTGGGCATGACTTGCTTAATTTTTTTAAAAAAAAAATTTAAAACCAAGTCACGCCCATTAATTGGGGGTGACTTGCTTAATTTTTTTACAATAGGCGTGACTTGGTTTTAAATTTTTTTTAAAAAATGAAAAAATTTAAAGCAAGTCACGCCAATTAATTGGGCATGACTTATGGAATTTTTTTTTAATAAAGAAGTCACGCCAATTGAATAGGCGTGACTTGATTACTTTTTTTAAAAATAATAATTTGTGACTCTTGTTATTGAAGAACCATCTTTCGTAAAAAATTACATGCATTTTTATTAATTATTGACATATGCTTGTTTGAATTATTTTTTAAATTTTACCAAAAAGGAGTTATAAAAACTTTAATTGTGATTTGAGTGTTTATTAATTATTGACATATGCTTGTTTGAATTATTTTTTAAATTTTACCAAAAAGAAGTTTAAAAAACTTTAATTGTAATTTGGATGTTAGAGTGATATGATTTTTTTAACTATTTTTAAAAAAAATAGATTCTTATTAATTATTGACATATGTTTAATTATAATTTTTTTTAACTGAATAATTATTTTAAAAAAATACGCTATCCGCTAATTATGAGTAATGGTAATGTTATATGTTTATTTTGTTGATTATTGTTAATTTTTATAATATTTTCATTATCATATGTTAAGATAAAACTAATTTTAAATATAATATGTTTTGTATTTAGATTTTTGTCAACTTGTTTGTCTTAAAAAACCGTGACTTTTGTTAATTTTTTTAAAAATAATAATAAAAATTGAATTCTTAAATATTTTAATAAAATACATTCTCCAATCGTTATTATTAACTACACTAATGTTAGATTCAATTAATTGTTTAAGATAGATTCGAAAATTTAAATCTATGTATGTATTTAAATTTTTATTTTTAAAATAACTTGGTATTTCCAAAACTCGTAAAATGTAAGTATATTATTTTTAGTTTATTTATTATCTTTTACTTGTAGTTAATGTTTTATATCATAATTATTTTGATAATTGATATTGTAGTTGTTTTTTTGTTTATACAATATTGTGATAGATGATGATGATGATGATGTTCTTTATCAGCAACAAACACATATATCTAATTTTATTACGCCTAACAATTTGGATAACATCCTAAGAGTGCGTCGATCTGATAATTTAATTTGAGATTTGTGGAAAAGTCGTATACTACACCATCGTGCCCGATCATGTCTAAACGAAATGGGCTTTTATAGCATACTCTTATGTGGTGATTGTGTTTATGATAATAATTTGATAACCGCTCTTGTGGAACGATGGCGCCGAGAAACTCATACTTTCCACCTACGAATTGTTGAGGCCACAATCACGCTACAAGATGTTGCATTAATTTGGGGGCTAAATTGATGGCGATCCTATCATCGGGACTGATGTAACTTTTGTGTATGACATGATTATTGTTATGATTGGTTAGGTTTTATGCCACTTCAGGCAGACTTCAGATCCAATAGTTTAAAGTTGATACTCTGTACTTACACTGTACACAAACAATAATTGATGAAAACAATACAGATATAAAAGTGGCACAATACTCCCGATGTGTTGCGATGTTGGTTATCGGTGGTTGTATGTTACCTGATTCTGAAGGTTGTGCTGTCAAACTGTTGTACTTGCATTTTCTGCAAGATATGCGTAAGGTTCGTAGTTATAGTTGGGCAAGTGTTGTACTTGCATATTTATATCACGAATTGTGTTCTGCAGAAAACAAGAAATCGCAGGCCCTTTATACATAATGCAGGTATATTTATTACAATTTTTATTTCAATATATACTCTTTTTATATACATTTATTAAACTCAATTGTTTTGTAGATTTGGGCATGGTCAAGAATGATTCTCTTATTTCCTGACCGCTTAGGATACAACCTCATCGCTCGACCTGAAAATGAAAATAACGATGATAATATTCTTCCAATTCCACCATACGGAGCAAGGTAATAAATGCAACATATGATATAAAATTGATAACGTCATTTTTATTTTATAGTATTACGAATTTAATGTGCATACAGATGGAAAAATGTATTCACGTAGACACATACACCTACACATTCTGTGCGAATCATTTGTGATGTACTTGAAATTAGAACATCCGTGTCTAAGACAAAAACGATGTACACCACGTGGATGTCTAAAATCGAGTATCTCCTCAACAACATTAATGATTCTATGATGTCTATGAGAGATAAGGAACACACATGTGGATCCTCGAACCACATGCTTGCATAGAAGTTCCAAAAACCATTTCCAGGAGTCGTATGTTTCCTCATCGACTATGGCAAATGCTAAGGGTAAGATTTGGTTGTTTCCATCTAAACCCACAGCTATAAGCATCGTGTGCTTATACTTCGTGTATAAATGAGTACCATCAACACTAATTATTTTTCGACAATGTCCGAACCCATCTATACATTGTCGGAAGGCCCAAAACACATAGTTTAACACCTTCAATTCAGAATTGTATCTCGGTAAATGGTTCCACTCTACAATAGTGCCTGGATTGTACTTCACAAGGGCACCCATGTACCTTGGCAGAAGACGTACTGAACTCTCCCACGTACCATATACATTTTCCACCGCCCGCTTTAAACTGTACCATGCCTTACCAATTGAGATTTGATAATTATATCGATCTTTGACAAGTTGGATAACATATTTAATCTCGCACGTAGGATCACACCGAACAATATCGGCAAGTGTTTTTGCAATCATATTTTTGTCCAAGTTATGGTGGTCTAACCCCACCTGGCTATACATACATGTATGTGGACCACTATATTTCGTGATTTTGAAATACCCCACGTACAGTTGATATTTGAATATTTATTTTTACAACGAACTTTCCACAAAGTCTTTGTACTCTTCACAACTTGATATTCACTTCGAGCAACTATAACCGAAAAGCCCTTAAATGCTGCTATCAAATGCTTTTTATCTTTAAAAATCATGTTGGTGCAAAGTTCTCCTCTATCTACGTTGTAATAACTCAAATTCGATGCAGATGGAATTCCAACAGAATCAGGGCATTGCTCATCATATATTGTACTAAATAATTGAGGTACATCATATAAGGATGCACCGACAAGTGGGACATATAATGGTAATGCATCGGGTCGGTGTTCAAGATTTGAAATGACTTCAAAAGGATATGATCACCGGTGTCGGTTTGAGATGGACCAATATCAGCAAATGTGGCATTTTCGTCTTCATGCTCATCTACATCTGTTTCACTTGCAGATCTATCAAGTTCAGTAAATATTTCGGTGGCATGAAGGTGAACATCTATTGACAACTCATGTGATCTTTGTTCATCAGGTACGACAGGTGTCAATACATGACTCGATCCACTACGATGCACAATCGGTGAACAATCGAAACCTGCATGATTTGTGTCAACCGAGTATCATCCTCTTGCAACAGAATCCCATCCTCGTGTGGAAATAGGCCAGTTAACATTTTCTTCTACGGTGCCAGTAATATACCGATCCCATCCGCCAGTCCAATCATCCGAATTAAATCGATTTTCATCTATTGGTTCGAAAAAATCATTAGCGGAAGTACCGGCTTCATCATTAAATCCCATCGAATTGAACCCTTCAGTTATACATGGAACGTATGATTCAGGAACCTCAACATGTACATTATGCTCGACGAAATCTGTTTCGATATACAATTCGATACATCGCATTTCGTTAATAGAATCCAGCATAAACTGTAAATTGTTGTCATCATTGATGTCAAGATGCACTCTACACAATGTGACTTATACATGTAGGAATATTTTGTTGACAATTTTAAGTTAAATTTTGATTTTTCAATATTTGTCAGACGGTAACTACTTCCTTCAATTCATGAAAATTAATAGATCTTGGTATTCGTGTTGCCCTAAACGCAGTGGTACAATATTTACATTGTGATATCTTATAATAATTTTCCCACCAACGAATAAAAGCACCGGCACATTGTCCATTCCTATAAAATAAAATTCAATGGGTCACAAAGAACAAAAATGTGATAAAAAAAATTTTATATTACAGTTGAATAGTAAAATCATTTTAATGTACACTTTTTTATAACCATTTTTTTATAATAATAATAACAATATTTATATTAATTCTATACAATAAATAAACGGTCATATTAAATACGAATAAATTTAATAATAAAATCATGATACTTATTTTTATTTAATAAAGTAAGAACAAAAAATTATTTATAATAATAGATTTTTTATTACTTTTGTAAAAAATATCAACTATAATACTTAATTTTTTTATGACATGCCTAAATAAAACAACAACAACAATAATAATTACAATTATAAAAATAATTGTTACTCTAAAATAAAAAATATTAATTTTTATTTTTATTTTACAAGTTAATAATAATACAAGTAATAATAAATAATAAGTTTTTACAATATGCTTATGAAATAAATTAATAATAAAATAAATTAATTACGCAAATCATTTTGTGTACAATACGTTAAGAACAAAAATATAATATTTATAATAATAAATTTTATGTCACTTGTATAAAATAAATTAACTGTAATACTTAATTTTTTATATGCTATCTACATAAAACAACAACAATACTAATTATAAATATAAGTATTATTATTATTATTATTATTATTATTATTATTATTATTATTTTCTAAAAAAAGTTGATTAGTATTCTAAATGACAAAAATTATATTTCTTAGTTGTATCTTATAAGTCAATAATACTACAAATAAACATTTTTATAATAATAATTTTTCATACTACGCATGTCAAATAAATTAATAAAAAATGAAATTAATTGTAATATTTATTTGTATTTAAGCAGTTAAGAACAAAATTAACAATAATCAAAACTTTACCTGCAAAAAAATAATCACAAATAAAGAATTTAACAATTTCAATCAAACTACAAAATTTAATTTGGAGTATAAGTACCTCGTATGTGGAAGAAGAAACTAATATTGAGTAGCTTCAACAATCGGCCGAAATAATTTGAAGAACGCTTCAAAAATTTTCAGACCAACGAAGAATGATAATAACAAATGTTCTCTATACGTTCATCGATTTTATAAGCAAATTTTCAATATTCGGTCAAAAACACGCCATTTAACAGGACGTGTTAATTGATTTCAACTGATACATCTCACCACTCTGTGATCCCAAATTATTTTGAGCTGCTCGTGACATCACATCACTCTGCCACCACAATTCCAATTACTAATTAAAAAAATCAAGTCACGCCATCTTGGATTCTGTGACTTGAAATTTTAAAAAATCAAGTCACGGTATCTTGGATGGCGGGACTTTTTGATCTAAAAGCTTTCACGCCATCTTCATTGGCGTGATACGATATATTGTTAACCTTCTACCGCATGCGTTATTTATTCAATTTCTTTTTTATTCACGGTAAACAATTAAAAAGCTCGGTTTTGTTATGTACTACTTGTTATTCTCAGTTTATACATGTTGAGTCTTTAGACTCACTAGACTTGATTGATGCAGGTGAGGATGAGTACGAGGAGACGAGAGGTGGGGATCAATGAGTTGGCTAGGACTGCGCGGTGGCTAAACCCGAGGACCCCTTATGTTTTAAGGAAAAAATTTTATGCACGTATCAAATACTCTGATTTTCGCAGGATTACTTTACGATGTTTAAACAAGTGCATTTGCTAACTTTGGTTGTAGTTGTTTTTATTTCAAATGTTTTAGACGGACATATTATTTTTATCTCAATTTGAAAGTTTATTATTTATTTAAGAAAATCTTTTATTTTCCGCAAATTTTAAGTAGTTCAAAATACCATACGTCACAGTTGGTATCAGAGCGGTGTTCTTGTAAAGGGTTATACCTACTGCCAGTTGCGAGATACTCACGAATTCACACATCAAGTCTGTAAGTTTTAAAGTTCTAAATTATTTCATGTAGTAAGCATCAAGTCATGATTTCAGCATGTACATGTTTTAAGTCCAAACTACGTGCATCTTATGATATGGATATTATGTTCATGCATTTTGGGTTTACGTGTTGGGGAACTTTTGGATCAGTATGCCACCCAGATGTAGGATTGTGCGTGAAGCAGGTGATGAGAATAGAGAAGCTACGGATGAGGAGAGGGTAACTCCTCCACATCCACCGCCAGATATGTAGGCTCAGATGCTTGCAGGAATGACTCAGTTCTTCGCATAGTTTGCGGGGAACAATGTTGTAGTGGATACAGGGGCGAGGCCCAGACCAGGGGCGGTATATGAGAGGTTCAGGAGGATGGACTCAAAGGAGTTCTCGGGGACTACTAACCCAATGATCGCCGAGGGATGGATTAAGTCCATCAAGGTAATTTTTGCTTTCATGGAGCTGCAAGATGCAGACAGGGTCAGATGTGCCACTTTCCTGCTGACAGGAGATGCCAAACTGTAGTGGGAGAGCGCATATGTGTCAGTGAACTTACAAACACTGACTTGGACTGGTTTCAAGGAGGTTTTCTACTCCAAGTACTTCAATGAGGAAGTGCGCTCCCGCCTAACCAGGAAGTTCACGACGTTGCGACAGGGGGACAGCAGCGTGGTAGAGTTTGTCAAAAAATTTGAGAGGAGATGTCACTTTGTACCCCTAATTGCAAATGATGTCCGGGAGAAGTTGAGGCATTTTATTGATGAGTTACAGCAGATCTTGCGTCGTGGTGTGAGAGTTGCTGGTCCTATTACTTATGTTGTTGCCGTGTTGAGAGCCCTGGCGGCAGAGCAGGACCAGAGAGACATTCAGAACGACATGCAGGGCAAGAGGCCCTATCAACCACCTCAGCAGCAGCAATAGCAGCCTCAATTTAAGAGGCATTTCCAGAGACAGCAGGGGAAGAGGCCATTTCAGGGACCACCGAGAGGCAATGGTCCTATTTCTTAGCATAGGGCTCCTCAGAGGCCTGGTGAGTATACGGTGTGCCCGAATTGCCACCGTCAGCATGCATGACAATATTTATGGGGATCGGGAAAATGCTTCAAGTGTGGAGCCAGCGATCATATGCTGAAGGACTGCCCGCAGTGGAGGCAGACGACCCATGGGAGAGTGTTCGTTATGCAGGTAGAGGAGGCGAACCCAGAAACGACCCTGTTGACTGGTAACTTATTTAATTCATCACCATATTATTTTTGCCATGCATGTTTCGAATTTGATTTGAGATTTTTAGTGTGCTATTTCGTAAATTTTTTGGTGACTTGTGTAAAGATTTTTTTTCCTACTATTTTTGTGGTTAAGATTAGAATTTTGGGATATAAGTTTTGTGAGTTGTGCTAACGTCTCTCAGGAAATTTTTCATAAAGAGAGTCGCCACGAAGTCCTTGATAGATTTAGAGGCCACTCACTCTTTATTTCGGAGACGTACGCTAATCATCTGGACGTCAAGTCTATTGGACTCGACGTGAGCTACTCAGTGGCATTCCCATGAGGGGGAGAGTTATCAGCTACTAGCATGGTCAGAGACTTTGATCTTGACTGCATGGCCACCTAGTGTATATCGATTTGATTGTGTTGCCAACGTCAGAATTTGATATTATCTTGGGAATGGACTAGCCGACGAATATAGAGTTCTTATTTACTTTCAGAAAAGGTCAGTGCTGGTAAGATCGCTGGGCATGGAGCAATTTCTCTTTGAGCCGGATAGGTGGAGGAGTTTCCCTCGCACGATCTCTTGAATGTAGGCACAGAGACTTATTCATATAGGGTGTCAGGCTTTCTTGACCAGCATTATTTCAGCACCTGACGTGCCTACTCCGTCAATATTTGATGCACCAATAGTCATAGATTTTCCTGACGTTTTTCCTGATGACGTCACAGGCCTTCCAACAGAGAGAGAGGTGGAATTTACCATTGAACTTGTGCCAGGCACCATGCCAATCTCGAAGGCACCGTACCTTTTAGCTCCAGTTGAGATGTTAGAGCTCAAACAACAGATTCAGGAGCTACTAAATAAAGAATTCATCCGCACTAGTTTTTCACCATGAGGCACACCAGTGCTCTTCGTATAGAAGAAAAATGGGAGCATGAGATTGTGTATCGATTACCGAGAATTGAACAAGGTAACGATCAAGACTAAATACCCACTACCAAGAATCGAGGACTTGTTCGATCAGTTGCAGGGAGCTAAAGTGTTCTTTAAGATTGATCTACAATCAGGGTATCATCAGATGAAGGTAAAGGATGCAGATGTTCATAAGACAGCCTTCAGAACCAGATACATGCTTTACGAGTTCTTAGTGATGCAATTTGGACTGACGAATGCTCCAACAATTTTATAGACTTGATGAATTGAGTATTTCAGCCCTACCTAGATCAGTTCGTCATAGTGTTCATTGACGACATACTTATCTACTGGAAGATCCATGATGAGCACAGTCAGCATTTGGGTACAATTTTGCAAGTTTTGCTGAGTCGCAAGTTGTTTGCAAAATTTAGTAAGTGTGAATTCTGGTTGGAGAAAGTAGCATTTTTGGGCCATATAATATCTAGCACTGCTATTGATAGATCCAGCTAAGGTGGCAGCAGTTAAGGAATGAGTTGAGCCGAAGAGTGCATCAGAGATTCGTAGTTTCCTAGGCTTAGCAGGCTACTACAGGAAATTTATTCAGGGATTTTCTTCGATTGCTGTGCCACTCGCTTCATTGAATAAGAAGAATGCTAAATTCGTTTGGAGTGGAGAGTGGCAGAAGAGCTTTGATACTTTGAAGCAAGCTCTTATTACAACGCCAGTTTTAGCCATGCCATCAGGGCAAGGCAATTTTGTGTTGTACACCGATGCATATAAGCTTGGTTTTGGCGCAGTATTGATGCAGCACAGTCGGGTTATAGCTAATGCTTCTAGACAGTTGAAGGTACATGATAAGAACTAACCGACTCATGATTAGCTACCGTTGTATTTGCGTTGAAGATATGGAAACATTATTTGTACGACGAGAAATGCCAGATATTCACTGATCACAAGAGTCTCAAGTATTTCTTCACACAGAAAGAACTGAATATGAGACAAAAATGGTGGTTGGAGTTAGTAAAAGACTACGATTGTGAAATTATCTACCATCCAAGGAAAGCTAATGTTGTAGCAGATGTTTTGAGCAGAAAAGTTACAGTCATAGCACAACTGTCAGCATAGAGATCTCTTCAGTCAGAGATTCATAGTTTTGGCTTAGAAGTTTATCCTATGGGCAGAGCTCTTAAGCTGTCTAATCTGACATTCTAATCTTTTTTACTAGACTGAACCCATAGAGGCCAGCCTTCGGATGAGCAGTTACAGAAATGGAGACTGAAGGATGAAGCCAAGGCAGTGTACTCTACTTAATGTCTAATGATATTGTGAAATACAGAGAAAGGATGTGGGTGCCTAATGTTCATTCGATCAGAGAGGATATTTTGACAGAGGCACATACATCTCCGTATTACATCCATCCAGGAGGTACCAAGATGTACAAGGATTTGTATTTGTTGTATTGGTGGTCGGGTATGAAGAGAGACATCTGCTGATTTGTATCTGAATGTCTCACTTTTCAGCAAGTGAAAGCGTAGCATCAGAGACCAGCAAGAATGCTTAAGCCGCTCCCTATCACCGAGTGAAAATGAGAGAATATCACTATGGATTTCGTTGTTGGCTTGCCGAGGTCAGTCAGAGGATCCAATGTCGATCGACTTACTAAGTCAGCACACTTCTTATCGGTGAAGACGAATTTCTCCATGACTTAGTATGCAGAGCTCTATATCAAGGAGATAGTCCGACTGCATGGGATCCCAGTTTCTATTGTGTCCAACAGGGACCCGAGTTTCACATCGTCCTTCTGGAAGAGTTTACATGCAGCCGTGAGGACGAAGTTGCTATTCAGTATGGCATTCCACCCTTAGACAGATGGCCAGTCTGAGCGAGTGATTCAGATATTGGAAGATCTGTTGCAAGATTATGTGATCGACTTCCATGTGAATTTGGAATCGAAACTACCTCTAGTGAAGTTTACCTACAACAATAGTTTCCAATCATCTATAGGTATGGCTCCCTATGATGCACTGTATGGGAGGAAGTGCAGATCAACGATTCATTGGGATGAAGTCGACGAGAGATCAGAACTTGGTTCAGTTTTCAGCAGACTGAAGATATGGTGGTCAAGATCCGAGATAGGATGAAGATCTTCCAGAGCCGTCAAAAGAGTTATGCTGACAAGAGAAAAATGGACCTTGAGTTTGCCGGAGAAGATCACGTATTCGTGAAGATAGCACCCATGAAGGGTGTTATGAGGTTTGGGAAGAGAGGCAAATTGAGTCCGAGATTTATTGGGCCATTCGAAATTCTTGACAGAGTTGGGACACTTACTTATCCTGTAGCCCTACCGCCGAATCTAGCCGGAGTACACAACGTATTCCACGTCTCGATGCTGAGGAAGTATATAACAAATCCTTCGCATGTTTTGAGTTTGGAGCCATTGCAGTTGGCTCCAGATCTTTCGTATGAGGAAAAACCTGACCAAATCCTAGACAGGTAAGAGCGGAGACTTCGGAACAAAGTGACCAAGTTGGTCAAAGTCCGGTGGTTGAATCAGTCAGTGGAGGAGGCCACTTGGGAGCCCGAAGCAGACATGAGGAATCGCTAATCGGAACTGTTTGGTAAGACTTCAATTCGAGGACGAAATTTATTGAAGTGCGGGAGGAATTATAGAGCTCAAAATCCGTACACGTAAAACCCATGAATTTATTTAAATTGTTAAATTATTTATTTAAGTTTAAAATGATTTTAGCGATGCATGATTTATGAATTTGAATTATTTTAAATTATTTATGATTTGTGATGCACATTAAAATGTTTTCTTGAGTTTATATTTTAGGCGATTATTCGATGCGAGATCGAGGAAAAGAAGCCGTCGACGATTTGGATTATTTGTAAAATGTGGTATTTTATTTCAAGTCTAGAAAGTGTCATTTTAAATGATTTATTAAGTTTTAGCATTTTCAAAGCCTAATTTAATTAAATATTTGATTTTAAGATTTTTAAACTTTTAAAGTTTAAGACATGTGCATTTTATTTCAAATTTAGGGATGCTAGTAATTTAGTGGAGAATTGGTATTTTAATTATCATGTAAATTGCTTATTATTTATTTAATTAAGCTAATTAGCCCCTAATTAATCACACACACATGTTACACACACACACACAATTCACACATACCTTGCCTTCAATTATTTTTAAGGTGATAGCTAGGGTTCAAGGTGTTCTTTCAGCAGCCACGATCCTTTCCCTTTCTCTACAATTTTCCAACAGTCCTTCGCTCATTTTTCTTTAAGTATATATGATGCAAGTATGTTTATGAAATTTTTTATGAAACGATGGCACGTCTATGTTTATGTATGTATGTTCAAGTTTAAGTATGTATGGTCTAATTTAAAATGCATGTGGTTTTATTATGTACTACTTGTTATTCTCAGTTTATACATGTTGAGTCTTTAGACTTACTAGACTTGATCGATACAGGTGAGGACGAGTACGAGGAGATGAGATGTGGGGATCAGTGAGTTGGCTCAGACTGCGCGGTGGCTAAACCTGAGGACCGCTTACATTTTAAGAATTTTTTTTATGCACGTATCAAATACTCTGATTTTCACGAGAATACTTTATGATGTTTAAACAAGTGCTTTTGCTAACTTTGGTTGTAGTTGTTTTATTTCAAATGTTTTAGATGGTTCTAATTATTCTAATTGTCTGTTGAACATATAAGATCAAGATTTGACCTTAACGGTTAACAACGTGAGATCTCTTTAGCTCAAAGAAGAAGAAAATCTGTGAGCTATTTATTCACTTTCTCTAAACATCTCCACGGATTCTAACATACATAATTATATTTTACCTAATAATTAAAATTTATTAAGACTATAAATTATTTACCAAATATTAATTCAAGTATGTTTACTTTATAGAAAATAATTGATTGATAAAGTTAACGTTAGGGATGTAAACGAACCAAACCGTTTGTGAGATATTCGAAGCTCGATTCGATAAAAGCTCGTTTGAGCTTGTTTAATGAGGTTCGTTAAGATAAACAAACCAAACTCAAGCTTTGTAGTATTCGGCTCGTTAGCTCGTGAACATGTTCGTTGGTAAGTTCATGAGTAATCTTTTATATGAAAAAATAATAGTTTTGATATTTGATTTATTGATTTTGCATATTATTTATGAAATATATAGAAAAATCTATTATATTTATTTATTATAATAAATTTACAAATTTTAATAAGAATAATATATTTTTCGTTAAATATATAGTTTACTTTTTCATTAATTTAATGAAAAGTTAAATATATAATTCATATTTATTAAGCTTGTTTAGGTTCGATAAAGACTTGAATAAGCTCGTAAGCCATGCATATATTCGTTAAATAAAACTCGAGCTCGGCTCGATTATAAATGAACCAAGCTCAAACATTCAAAAGTTCGGCTCGGCTCGATTACATTCTTAGTTAACGTATTTTTAGTCTAATCAAAATGGAAACCAATTTTGACCAACCCAAAAATAAAAAATACAATTCCTAATTTTAATTTTAAAGCTTACGGATGAAGTCGAAGGATATTAGACGATTGCATAGAAAAACTCAAATCACATTCCAAATAATAATGTATCACTACTTCTTATTAATCGTGTCGGCCCAGGAAAACACAGTGGTTCCAGATGGCGAATCAACTCTACGGCTACAACCCTAGCAGCTACGGCGGCGCCACCACCTCCAGTCTGTACAGCTCTAGATCCATCGCCGACTCCTACCTCCCCGCTGACACTTCATTGCGCGGCAGTGCTTTCAGATTCTTAAGCGCCGACTCACTTTCCGCCGCCGCTGCCGCCATATCTTCTTCAATGCTCTACAACCCCGACAGCTACTCCACTAAGATTCCTGGTGTATCCGTCACCACTTCGACGAGTTCGTATGCCCCTCCTGGCGTCGATCTGGGGTCTACTATTACGTCCACTGAATCACTTTACGCTGGATTGAAGCGCGCCTCCTCTGACTGTAAGTAATTTTTCTCTCTACTTGATTTATTTTCGTTGATATTTTGTTTGTGCTGGATGACTTAATCATTGTGTTGTGATTACCTATTTTTATTTATTCTCACACAACAAAGTGTCATACTCTAGTTGTACCAATCTGTTTCATTGAGTTTTAAATTACCGTATACATATTGCAGTTCTTGTTTAGCTACTTCCTATTTACTCGCACAAGGGTAGTTTTCTTGAATGCTCC